>NW_020884984.1:275229-331941 GCF_003945725.1 Corapipo altera | reverse complement strand
CACACTGCTATAGACACCAACACACACTGCCACAGACACCAACACACAGTCACAGACACCAACACACTGTCACAGACACCAACACACACTGCTATAGACACCAACACACAGTCACAGACACCAACACACTGTCACAGACACCAACACACAGTCACAGACACCAACACACACTGCCACAGACGCCAACAGAGAGGGGCACCAGAGGGAACTGGGTGTGTCCAGCCTGGAGGCAGGAGCAGCTTTCCAGTGCCTGGGGGAGATTCCTGAGGATGAGGAAGCTCCTCACTGTGGTGAGACAACTGGGACAGGGAATTCATGCGTGACCAAAAGGCACTTTTCCCCCCTGAGGACAGCTGAGCACTTGGACAGAGCCCTGGAGGAGTCATGGAATCTTCAGCCTCGGAGGTGTTCGAGATGTGACCGGACAGACCCTGAGCAGACCAGTCCAGTTGCAGTGTTGATCCTACTCTGAGCACGAGGCTGGAGCAGATGATCTCCAAGGTCACTCATTGAACACTTCTGCAATTCAACCATACCCTGATCCATCTCCAGTTTCCAAGAACTTACAGTTCACTGAGCCCCCAACCACAGGAGCATCTTAGAAGTTAATAAGCTCAGGTAAATTTTTCCTCCATGACCGTGCCTTTTAAATCTGGATGAGCTCACTATCAACCACATTCTGTGCCACAACATTGCAAAGTATTTATCAATATTTCTATTTTCTTAACCAGTTTTTCATGGCAAGTTCAAATTTTCCTTCCTTACAGGAGTAGGATCATTAATAAACATGATGGAAGGAACTTTACCAAGCAGATTATTGGGTTGCAACTTCCAGACATAATTGTCTTGGTGGGTTCTCAGTGCTCCTCTGGCCACACAGAACACTGATGAGGACCAGGGCAAGATGCCACTGCCACTAGAAAAGGTACAGAACCAAAGGTGCAGTAGGTGAATCTGTTCTGTTTGCTGAATTGTGGAGGCTGTGAGATTTCAGCTGAATTCCAGAAAAACATGCCTATTAATCCCCCACTAGTGCAGGGGGGTTTTGTTCTTTTAAAAATATATTCAAGGACGTTTCAAAGAATAGTTTTATTGCTGGGGAAAAAAATGTTAATTGGCTTCCATTTAACTAAATAATAAACTAGGCATTTCCTGTGGCATTTGCTCCAGAAGAATACTAATTTTAGCCTAACTTAAAATGAAATCAAAAATTAAAATCTAGAACTAACTGCACATATGTCAGAACAGCACTAGTTTTCTGACAGTGCTAATATTATTCTGATGGATTATTCAGCTATTTCCTAGACATCTGACCCCTCAGCCTCACCTAAGAGCTACTTTATAATGATATTTCTTATTTATGCTCCATCTGATGCCCCCTAAAAACTAACAGGGAAAACAAAAAAACCAAATTGCTCGTATTTAGGATTCTATTTCAGATAATATAGTGGCACATTCCTCTGCCTCTGGATGGGCCCAGACTGAGACCTGACACAGTTCAGTGTGGGAATGTTCAACTCCAAGAACTCTTAATGTCTTCAAGATAGTCTAAATTTGTCAGTGCTGAAGAAGATCACAAAGATACAGTGGATTGCTTATATAGGACAAAACCAGCACTTCCTGAGGCTGCTGAGAGAAATCCACGGGCAGAACAAGGCCAGCAGCTCCTGAGGCAGCTCAGCAAGGGGAGAAGTCCTACAAAAAGCCCTGTTTAGTGTTCGAGCAGAGGGGGAGTGGCATGAGGGTCATACCTTCAGAGGGAATGGCAAAGAATGAGAGAGGTTTTTCTTTTACCTCAGCACTGCTTGCCCTTCCTCTGAGGGGTCTGCACGAACCAGGACACAAACTTCAAACACAAAGTAAACATGGAAAGAAAGTTTCTCCAGCCAAGGCTAATGGGGTCAGCTTAGGAATGATAAATACCTTTAAATGTGAAAAACTGCTCAGGTCAGTTTGAATATTAGACACGGGCAACCAGGGTATTTTATTTTTTGAGCAAACAGCTGGATATCTGTACCTACAGACTCAACACCACACCAGTACCCTTTTGTTGCAGGCAAGAAAAGCTTTCTTGAATGTTTGCTGTACAGTCCAATGTCTCACTGCTCAAATCCTGGCTTAGTATTCTGGGTTAATGGTAGGACTTGATCTTAGAGGTCTTTTCTAGCCTTAATGACTCTGATTTTTTTGTGCTCCAGCCAGACTACTTTAGTACCGTATTTCATGGGAAAAGTCTTTCTGGGGTTGGGACTAAATTTCCAACATGCTCTCCCCCAGTCCATCCATCCTGCCTAAGTCCCACCAGGTTTTCCTCTGAGAGATCCAGCATGTGAGCTGAATGCTGCGTGAAGCATGGGAAGAAGGGGCAACCTGGTCAGTTTGGGGAAGAAAGGCAAGAGGAGGAAGAGAGGCAGTGCCACCAAACCTGAGGCAGCTGGGAGCCTCCTGCCTGCTTGAGTTTGGGCAAAAAATGCTTTTGGCAAATGAAGGAACTTTAAATGCCAAGAGTGAGTCATCCCTCGTAAGCAGAACACAACAGACTTGCCAGCAGCTCTGAGCTGAGCTCTACTTTCTCAATGTATGGTGAACTCTTTGTTACCAGTCTGTATGGCTTCTCTAGATGGTATAATTAGAAACAGGGATATAAGAGAGGTTTTTAAAAATAAAACAAGAAAGATGGCAAATTATTAATGTAGGTGGTTCAGACTTTAGTCTTTAATTTAAACCAAGGGTTAGTGTGTGTTAAATAATAAACCTTGGAACTCCCTAAAGTGCTGTTGCTATTCCATTCCAAAGAAGTGGAAAAACTAGAGGGCTGCCTTTTAATCCAGGGCAATGTGTGTTCCAGTAATGGTCATGTTGCAATAACATATATTCTACGGTGCATTCAACAGGTGCTGAGTGAGCAGATCTGTACAAAAAATGCAAAATGAGTCAAAGTGAAAGTGGGCACAGCCCCAAGGCTGCCAGAGCTCCAGGAGGGTTTGGCTGATCCTCTGGGGCACAGGGGGTGACTCCTGGGGATGGGACTGTGCAGGGCCAGGGGTTGGACTGGATGATCCTTGTGGGTCCCTTCCAGCTCAGCACACTCTGGGATTCTGTGCACACCTGAATCACCTCGTTGCTATAACAACCCAAATTGCCTCAGAGGGAAAACTCAACCCCTGGTGGCTCCTCTTGAACTGGTTCTTGTGTCAGGCAACATCAGGGGCATCACAGCCCAGGGACAGCCCAGGTTCCTCCTCTTGGGAGGCTCCATCTCAGTGTTAATTTTTCCCTTGGCAGGTGAAGGAATGCCCTCCTGCCTCGGGGAGGGCCAGATGGCCACAAAACACCCACCGGCTACTCACCCCCGAATACAAACATCAGCTGATACAAACACACCAGAGCATCCTTTCCTCCCCAATCCCTGCACTGCCTCTCATCCAGGCTGGTGCCAAACACAGTCCCAAGGAGGTTTGGTGCTGTGGAGCGTAGCCAGGTCTGACATGAGTCACCGCAGTGACTCAGTTCTCACTCGCTGCCTTACTCAGACACTGATACAATATGGCACAAGTCTGCCTGATCCGAGGGGTATTTATAGCTCCCTGAGTCACTGCCTAATGAAAGCTGCCTTTTGGAAATGAAACATTTGTTCTGAAGGCTGTGCACGGAACTGCAGCCCAGACACACACCAGAGGCACTACGAGCATCTCACTGATCACAGCGAACCCACACTCACCACAGACGACTTATTCAGCACTTCTTATTAATCACATGGATTTTTCCTTCCTCAAGGCCACATCCTTTGATGTGTATTTAGATGACTTTAGATAAAACTTAAGATTTTCACTATTTTCAACCACACAGAGATCCATCTATTGCCTAGAAGCTTTATTAGGAGAACATAATCTATTAAACCAGACCTGTTGCAGGACTAACCTCTGTCCTGATTTCTTGGAGGCAGGAAAGGTGCAAAACCAAATGAACAAAATGGGAATTTATAAACAGATATAAAAGAATGAGAGCAAGTTAGACAGGAACTCATCTTTCCTTCCCTGCTTTCTACTCTGAAATATCACAGCCCAGACCGATTTAAAAATCTGATTGTAACACAGTATTTCCCTGCATGGGGTTACAAAGCATTTTGATAAACAAACAAAAAAAAGTGGAACCTGTCATACTTGTTTGGGATCACCTTTTAGATCAAAATGGCACCTGTAAATTGCAAAAATGCAGTTTAAAAATTGCTTCTAAATAAAAATTAATTGCATAACATGCTTGTCTGTCTAAATCTTAGGTGTTCACCTAACTTATTAGACAACCTAAACACAGAATATAGGGCAAGGTTTCAGAGTCTCCAGTGGCAATAACTTAGCTCATGTAAGGAAGGAGCACTGATTCATGATGGACCTTGCTACAAGAGGTTAATGAAAACCTGTTACTCCACTTGGAGAAAGAATTGCTATAAATAAAACTATGAACCAACACAGAGTAAGAGGTGAATGAAATGTCTAGATCTAGAGAAATTCAGTGAGATGAACACTGCAACTGGCCAGGTCCAAAACTACTGCCTTTAGGAAGTGCAGACCCTGCATGGTCAAAGTAGAGAGATCTGAAGCAAAGGA
This sequence comes from Corapipo altera, assembly GCF_003945725.1. NCBI lineage: Eukaryota > Metazoa > Chordata > Aves > Passeriformes > Pipridae > Corapipo > Corapipo altera. Next base: position 327,334 of record NW_020884984.1, on the reverse strand, counting down.
ATTGTATCTAAAAGATGCAAAGGTGTTGGAGTTCAGCTTCGGGTTTGTTGCTTTCTGTGGTTTTTTTTTTTAATAGCTTAGAGATGCTCAGAACAAAGACTGTCTCACAATATCCTCAGTGCTGCCTGAATCCAGTAGAACAGAAGCAACGTGGCTATTTTTGGTGGTCTTGAAGTTAGGAATGTGTTTACGAAGGGGTTTTTTGTTCCCCTTGGCTCCCACCTTCCCTTCTCCTGCTGCTTGGAACAGGATCAGTGTGGAAGCATTTTGTTTTAACAGATCCAATTCACGTACTGAAGTGCCTTTGGAGGTTTTTATTTTTCACTGCTTTAGAGAGTATGAAAAGGTCACATATTTTCAAATCAGAATGGAGCAACCCGGTGAAATTTCACTTATCAGAGGAAACTTCTATGACTGGTACCCAAGATCCTGAACAAAACAGATGCAGCTCCTCAGGAGAGTTTGGGAACCACTGAAGTGCCTTTTTCTTCCTTTTCAGTATAAAAAGCTGCTGTTAAAGCAGTTATTTCTTTCAGCTGCTGATTGAAGGCTATTCACCAAGCCCATGTTCTTCAGAAGTTAAACAACCTGGCAGGTTTCAATAATAGATATCTCAGAGAATTATTGCCATCATCTTCTAAGCACTACTCAAGTATAGCAGGGTTTTTTTCCCCCCTAGAGAAACAGATCTTAACACAGTCTATATCAAGCATTTCAGTCCACTAGTTAAAGGTCATTCTAAAAAAGAAAGCAAGATATTCAGCAAAACATCCAAATGGGAAGTTTCAAACCCCAGTCTGTTTAACTGCAGGGTATTTATAGTGCACATATGCTTCACCATCTTATTAAACTTTTTATAAGTTGACTATTCCCTCACACGAAGCATCTGCTGAAAGAAGGCAGATGAACAGATTGTTTTCTGCTAAACACAATGCTACTTGAAGCACCACCACATTATAAATAACCCTTTTGGTGAGTCAGCAAACAGGTCCCTTGTTTGCAGAACTTTTGCTACAAGAACACCTTGAATGAAATGGTTTTGTCACCCCAAAATGTCTTTCTCTCACCAGAAACGTTCCGTTCAGTTTTTGTATTTCATCAAAGCTTCTGAGTGACAAAGTCATGCCAGACAAAGGGATTGGGTTTAATTTCCTGAGGCTGACACTCCCCACGTGCCGGGTCAGCACAGTTTTCCACCGTTCGTGCAGGATCCAGAAGAGGGCAATGTCTGGCTTTGGAAAAGATTTCCTGCTCCATTCCCTTCGTGCAGAGCCACAGAAGCCGTGCAAGAAGGAATAAACAGCAGCACTATCAGGAAAATCACAAGCAATACTCTGATGGGAAGCTGGGAGAACATGATTCAGTTAATTTCGCTCCTTTCCAGCCAGCACTGGAGGGATCCAGTATTATGACATTTTAACTTTTAACACATGAGATAAACTGAAAAAATTCACCCAGCAAGGAGGTACTTCATCATTTCTTCTGACCAGAGACCATCTATCAAGAGTTTCTAAATCCAAATATTAGTTAACTCGACGCAAAACATTCTGGAAGTGCTGTTATCCCAAGTCACTATCCCAGCATTTCATTGAGCTCTTCTGGCACAGAAAACCACAGGGAAATCATTCTTCCTGTTCCTCAGAGACTAAGAGGGAATGATCAGCAGTATCTGCTTTCAAAGTCACATTTTTAAAGCAAAACAATAAGTTCTGTAAACTCCTCATGGTCTGGTAGAACAGACCCAGAATATCAACACAGAGGAACCAGTTGAATTAAGGACATTCATTCATCTCTCACCATTTTTCAGGACCAGTTGGGGCCTTCTCCCACTCCCAGAAAAATGTCCAGCATGGCAAAAATGGGTACAGGAAAACACTTGTTTAAGAAACAGTAAGATCTGACTGAGGCTTTCTTATTAACTATGGTTGGGAAACTTTTAAGACCGTTTGGAAACTTGCACTTGAAAATGCTATGAGAAAAAAAACCACTGAGGAAATTAAAGAGACCTACTCGAGTATTTATGAAAACAACTAGAAATTAGTCTTTTTTGGAGGTTTACAGATCAAAACCCATACAACTACAGAATTCCATCAGTAAACCTAAGACTGAAATTAAGAAAACCAAAAAGCAATGAAAAAAATTCCTCCTTTAGACCAGAGTCAGCAGTGGGAGATCCAAAGGGAACTGCCTAAACTTTTATTAAAACAAATAAGAGCAGCAGACCCAGTTTTGACCCACAACTACTGCTGGATGCCAATAGCTGTAGTGTTGGTCCAAGTCATGATTAAGCTCTGAAAATCAACGCTTTTGCTGTCTTTTCCTTAGAGAAGAACAGTCCATAGGTTGATTTTGTCAGCCAGGATGGTTTGTTTGGGGTTCCTGTTTGGTTTGGGGTGGGGGTTTTTGTTCTGTAGAGGTTTTTTGGTGGCTGTTGGGGTGGGTTTTTTGATGTTTTGTTTTTTAAAAGCATCAGAAACCAAAATTCTCTAATGTGTGACTGCAATAGAGTGCTGAGAGCTGCCTTGAGACATCCCAATTCCTATAACTGCATTATAAAAATCGATCCCTTTTCACAGCACAATAAACCACCTCTGGGGTGCCTTTGATGCATTTCAAAGCCTGAAAAAAGTGTTGTAAAGAGTGATGAACTTCAACTCCTCAAGGTAATAAGTTGTTGAATGCAGCTACAATGTCCTAAAATGCAGTAAAACTTCATGTTTCAAATATGTCAACTGCACATATATGAAATATCCATCTTCACTCATTTCTTTGTAATGGCATAAAATATTTCTGTGTTATTCTTAAAAAAGCTCTTTCCCAGGACAGAGAAAAAGCTATTGCAGTGGGAAAGCATAATTTCATTAGAAGAAATAGGTATGAATTGGCAGAGGTAAATAAGGACTGGCTGGAAATGGGACAGTTTGAAGTTCTAAGACAGCCTTGGCACGAGCAACATGCCCTGTGAGCTCCAGCCAGGCTTGTGGAACAGGGGAATGGACTTCCCACTGAATCCTTAGGTGGAGTTAATGGATATAAAACAATCTGAGTGAGCCATACCTTGTTACCTTTCTTTGGAAAAGGACCCTTAATCCATTATCCATTTCCAAACTGCCTGCAGACACTGTGCAGGTGGGAGCAGCAGCCTGACAGGCCAGCACAAAGAACTCACTGAGATTTGTGAGGAGCATTCCCTGGTGTTCTGGCAGCAGGACCTGCCAGGTTTCTGCCATGGGAATATGAGGATCACAGTTCAGGTTTTAGCAGTTTCCTGTTATTTTATTGGGCCTGATCAGCATTTCTACACATGCCAAGGAAAACAAAGGGCTGCTTTCCTGCCCCCTACATTTAACCCACAGGGTTGGAAATCTGAGCAACCTGGGCTGGTGGAAGGTGTCCCTGCCCATGGCAGGGGATGGAAGGTGATGAGCTTTAAGATCCCTTCCAACCCAAACCACTCTGGGATTCTGGAAGCCCGTATTAACCTGTGTGCTGCCTCTCCTGTTCCATAAATGTCCCCTGGTACTTGCTGTGCTGACAGTGAGCGAGGGGGAATCTGATCCCATCTCCAGTTCTGGCTTCGACAATGTGTGTACAACTAACTTGTAAAGATTCCAGCACAGGATTTGGAGATAAAGGCAGACTGACAGCCAGCAGCTGGCACTCCCATTCTTCCACCCAGCACACACAAGGCTCTCCACAGCCTGTGAATTCTTAGTTAATATATGGATCCACTGCTGGAGCAGAGCTACACCAGCAGCACTCTGGGGATCACTTTCCTTTTATGTAAGGTCACATAACCTGAAATTTCACAAAGTCAGTCTTTTCTTAACTCCTTACAAGTTCTTAAAACAAAAATAGAACAGAAAGATCACAATTGGATTTGTCATTTATGAATGTGAGTGCACACTCATGCCTGTGTTTTATCTTGGGGAGCTCTGGATTTGTGTCTAAATCCCACTCTGGAGGTCCCACACACCACAGCTGGGCACTGTGCTTGAGACAGCCCTGCTGGTAGTGCCAGTGTGGGAGCACTGGGTTCACAGAATCATGGAATGGTTTGGGTTGGAAGGGACCTCGAAGCCCCTCCTGGGCAGGGACATCTCCCACTAGACAGGTTGTTCCAAGGCCTGTCCAACCTGGCCTTGGACACTTCCAGGGTTGTTCTGGTACAGTCAGTTATGGCCACAGTTATGAAGATGCCACTTTCCTACCACCTAAATTGAGATTCTCAAGATCACACCTCACATTCAGGGCTTGGATTGGCTCTTTTCCAGTTGACTCATGCAGGTCTGTGCACCTGATTGACCTGGGATATTGAGCTCCAGTGGGATTATTGCACATCCCAGGGGGCAACACCAACACCCAGCAGGACCTGAGGACCTACAGTTCTGCATGTAGAATGAGGTCATGGACACAAACTAATGCCCTTTCAATCAAACCTTGGCAGCACTTGGCAAGGTGAGGCAGGTGAAGGTGACCAGAGGCTGCCCACCAGCAGCAGGTCCGTCCAAGGGGCTCTCAGAGGGGCACAGAGGAGTTTGGAGAGGAACTGCTGACCACAAACACCACAGGATGATGTGCCACCATCCTTGCAGGCAGGCAAACAGGCAGCACAGAACCATGGAATGGGTCAGGTTGGAAGAGACCACATCTTGTCCAACCTTCCTGCTCCAGCAGGGTCATCCCAGAGCAGGATTGTGTTGAGACAGTTCTGGGATATCTCCAGTTCACAGTTCACTTCAGCTCCTATTTGCACATCTGGAGATTACCACAAGACACAACATCCAGCACAAAGGGCACCAAACCAGACATTGCTCAAAGCCTTGAGCCACTGCAAGATGGCTTTATCTCTGGGTGTGGGGCTCCAAACACTGATGGATTGACAAGCAACCCAGAAGGCATCTCTGCCCAGCACACAAAATCCTGCATTGCCCTTGCCCTGCTCATGCTCAAGACCTAAACTGTCACCTAAAAATATAAATAATTTTTGTTTTACTCTATGCACAGCAACTCAGGGCAACCAGCCAAAGCTGATGTATCATCTAAAAGATATCAGTTCCTTTTTACGTTAATGTTTTGCATAAAACACCATTTCTTGAACAATAAATTGCTTTAGTCAGTGCCATCAACTTAAACTCCAGTTCTATAAAATCTCAGTAAAGCTTCTGTGCAACTGAATGTAATTTAGAATCTATCAGTAACTTCAAGTATTTAAATCAACTGAGGGAGAGTCATGAAGCCAAAGTGTTTACTGAAATGCCAATTTAGGCAATATGAATATTCCTTAGCAGGTTTTCTGTGTATGGAGAGAAAAGACTGAGAGCAAACTGAACCAGAACTGACCTACAGTGCATGTAACAGAAAATATCCAACTTGAGGATATTTGAGGCTTTGACATGCCTCAAATATGTAGAGCTTCCTGGAGTGCCATTTCGAGGGGCAATAAGGCAAGGGAAAGAACAAGGAATTTAATTTGATAGATATTTTCATCACTCCACTGGGTACAGTTGTTGGAAGTTTGGAATTCTGACTCAGCTCCACATCCATCATAACGAGACACCAAAAGACAAATTATCATCAAAAAGAAATGGACTTTATATCATTTTTTACCAATAGTGCCTCGAAGCCACTCCTGAGCAGTGGTTTTACTCCTCTCTAGTAACTAAGAATTTCATCTTAGGGGCTGAGGCACGAGGGAAAAAACAAACACCAGAGGAGATACAATCACTGTTTCTACAGAGCCTTTCAAAAGCAGAGTGAACCCTCCAATAACATGTGTTTCTGCCCATAAATAGGTCTGTTTTATAGACAGGATTACAAATTGCATGGAAAAGATTTGGGAGGTGTAGGATCCCTGACCTTCATGTTTCTACATCCCACGCTGCAAAGTGCTGGAAGAAGTGTGGCTGATACCATAACGTTTTTCTCCAATTTTTTTTTTCCCCAAACCATGCCCATTATGGCCCACTGGGGGAAAAAAAAAGAATTCAGAAATAGGTAAAAGGTCTTTTATTCTGCTTCCTTCCAGCCAATTCCTTTGGAGTGTGGCCACCTCCCTGCACTAAAAACAAAAGCTCCACTTAGGGCATCCTCAGCTCTCCAAAGGTGCTGCTGAGAGGGGGGATTGACTTGAAATACTGATGCTGCCTCTAGCAAAAATTTCATGGGTAAAAAACGATGTACCTGAGCTTTTAATTACTCATCTCTTGTACTGCCAGTTTGTCAGACTGGTTGGTATAACAATGAATACATATAAATGCTGTGGAATGAGAGAGAATGGCTGTATAAATATGAATTTCTATTTAGGATTAGAAATCAAAAACCTTCGTGGAGGTTATGACAAGGTCAGCCAAACGAGGCACAAAATAAGGCATCATTTTATGTTTTAATTAACAAAGTATCGTTTTATGTTTTAATTATTTACATTGTGCTAATTTTTGCTGCCTTCACAAGCATTTGCAGTGGGTTCTACAGTGATTATAGCAATGAAACTTTAAGATCCAAACATCTTTTCAAGTTAACTTTTATCTCTATGAAGTCTGGAGGGCATCTTTTTTTATATAGCCAATTGGCATAAAAATTACAGATGTGGAAAATGGGCCATCGAGTGTCAGGTTTGCCAAGGGACAATGTGTAAGAAGCATGACAGGGCATCAGGAATCCAGGCCAATCCTTCTGGCTTTATGATTTAAAAGTAGATAAATGAAGAACACTGGAATAAACCCCCCAAGAGCAAAACTCTTGGGGAGGGGGAAGACTGGAAATGGAGAAAATTACAGCAGGAAATGGAGAAAAATTATATACAGAGGGAAGAGGAAACCTTGGCATTTTTTCCTCCTTAAGATTATTATGAAAAGAAAAATCTTTGGAAATTCGAGCACTTCATGTCTGTGAAATATCAGAGCAAATCAGATAGTGCCAAAGCAGTGTTTTTGACTTTCAAAAGACAGCTCTTTTCATGTATTCCCTGTCTAATGGTTAAAGGAAAGGTCTTGGACACACAGACCCACTCTCTGGGGAGGAAACCCAGGGCACAGAGGAAAATGGGCAGCCCTGGGCTTCCACCTCTTAAGGCAGCACCCACAAACTATACTGTCATTTTTATCCATTCTCAGGGTAACCTAACAATCTCTGAAAACAGATGGGGAAACAGAAATAAAGTGACTTTTCCCCAGGCAACCATCTTTGCTCAGGCAAAAATCCCTGATGAGACTGACACTTTACATTTGGAAATAACCAAAGCTACCAACAGAGCCAGGGCAGGGAAAGGGGGAAAAAACAAAAGGCAAACTGAATTGCTTATGAATTGAATTCCCTTTCCTACCTTCTCTCATCTTCTATCACCCAGGAACCATTCTTCATGTCTAGCAGGTAGGGAACTAAATTCTTATCAACTGACTCAATCTTAGTCACACAAGCAGACCCATAAACCCCCCAGAATTATTTTTATAATGATAAATACAAGCGGTTTACGATTTTTCTGACATTCTGACTACCTGTTGCATCCTTGAATATGGAAAGCAATAACTAGAAGATTGTTACTAGAAGAGTAAAGCATCAAACCCTGGACCTGCCAGTTACAAAAGCAGTGCCCTGTGGCTGAGAACAAAGGGCAGAGCCACAAAGCACAGCCATGGAGGTGCAGTTTTGCTCTAATATGTTTCTAACAAGTTTCACACTCCCAGCCATCAAACTTTTAGAATATTTATTATTTTAATTAAAAGGCCAAATCTGGCAAGTAAACGGCCCACATGTTGTTATTCTCTCCCCCATGCCTCATGGAAGCTGCTGTTCTCCAGTGGGATGACTGTTCTCCCTTCCAGGCAGCATCTTTAATGCACCTGTCAAGCACCACCTTTCAGGTTTATCATTCCCTCCTGAGCGTAGCCAAAATTGCATTCTTGGCAGCAATTCCCCCTCAATCTTCATTAAAACTGGAGTTCTTTAATCCTTGCTGACCTGCTTTCATATTCTGTTCCCAACCCTACACCTTCTGGTTGCTTAATTCCATTCTCTGCCCATTTTGCTCCCTCCTCCTGTCCCAGCTCCAGCAGTCTATGTTCCTCCCCTCAGTATATCTGGCTCCCTGCACACCCACACTGTCCTTGGGTGGGGAAGGAGAAGCCACTGTTTTGTCTGGGCTGGAACTCTCCTGACTTATCCAGAGATTGCAAAGATATGGCCATTCCTGGGGACACCCCCCATGAGAAAACATCACTGTTTTCCAAAACCAGCCAGCATTACCTGTTCCTTTGATGAGAATGTTGACCTCTGCCACAAAAATAAATCATCTGGCAGCCAGGAACAAAGCAATCTGCAAAACTGAAAGCCCTCCAGCTCTCTGAGAGGGGAAGGGAGCTGTAAAAGCAAAGTACATGCTCTGGGTGTTTAAGGCTTTCACATGTCAGTGGATTTAAAAATAGTCACAGAATCACAGACTGGTTGGGGTTGGGACCTTAAAGCCCATCTCGTTCCAAACCTCTGCCATGGGCAGGGACACCTTCCACTAGCCCAGGTCCAACCTGGCCTTGGACACTTCCAGGGATGGGGCAGCCCCAGCTTCTCTGGGCTACCTGTGCCAGGGTCTCAGCACCCTCACAGCCAAGAATTCCTTCCCAATATCCCGTCTAACCCTGCCCTCTGGAAGTTTGAAGTGATTCCTTGTGTCCTGTCACTGCAGGCCCTTGGAAATAATCTCTCTCCCTCTTTCTTGTTGGCCCCTTCAGGCCCTGCAAGGCCACAATCAGTTCACCCCAAAGCATCTCTTCTCCAGGCTGGGCAATCCCAACTCTCCCAGCCTTTCCTCCCAGCAGAGTTGCTCCATCCCTTGGATCCTCTTGGTGCCTCCTCTGGCCTTGCTCCAGCAGCTCCATGTCCTCCCTGTGCTGTTCCCCAGGGCTGGAGCAGCTCTGCAGGGGGGTCTCACCTGAGCAGAGCGAAGGGATAGAATCCCCCCCTCAACCTGCTGTCCCCAAAAGGGAGGTGCTTGGGAAAGAAACTTCCACTGAAATTGGTTTTTATACTAAAATTACTAAGCAATCACAAAAACACTGACAACCCTCATATCTGTTTCATCCAAGTCTTCCACTGTCCCCTGCCACAGTGACAGCCCTGAGCATGAAACAAAAAGGCATTATCAGCCACCAGGACCATAATTCTATTATAATGTGATTCTCCCCCCTTCCCCACCCCCCACTCACACATGTATTTAAGAAAGTATTGAAACTGGTATTTCAGAATCACTGAAGAGCCACGGGTTTACTGATGTGTTCCTTCATTATCCAGACATTTCCTCATGGGACAGGAATCCCCATCACCTGCAGATGGCTAAGGTAGCACCATTTTATGCTCTGTGCCTCACTACCCATGTGGACCAAGCTCCAATTGTTTTCCCTGCTTTCTCTGGGTCACTATTCTGACAGCTTGAAAGTGTTAAGCTCTTAATGCTTCTTTTCTTAATCTAAGTGTTCCCGCATTGTTGGGATTTTCAATGACTATAATTAGCTCACAGAGTGCTACAAATTACACTTTTCTACAGGAATATTACTTATAAATAGGGGGTTTAGTGCTTTCTCTCTGAAATGAGCTAGTTGGATAACAGCTCTCATAACACTTGGACAGCATGTGGGCCTCCTACTTCCCTTTTAGCCCAGTTTTCCTAATCTAAGTATCCTGGGAATCCAGCACTCTTCGGGAGGCGTGGAAGACATGACCTCCCATCGGTCTTTTGTCACACCATTGAGAAGCTGACAGCAATGCTCCAAGGTTACAAACCATCTTTCAAAATCAACACATGATATACATTTCTCCAGATCCATGCCTTGGCCAATACTGGCATGATCAGGGGCTGGAACTGGAAGTTGTTCATCCACTCTCCACCTGCAGTCAGTGGGACAAGGCACCAATAAAAATATTGTCATGATCACCTTCACATTATTTGCTTCTCTCTCCAGATAAACCCCCCACCCCAGTGCAGGGCAGGGGCCAGTCCCTGTCCTGTGTCACAGAACAGGAACAGGTGCCTGAGGGGTTTTCTCTGCTGTCAGTGAAGCCCCTCCCTGTTAATGCTCTTAATTAGGTGACTGCTTCAAGCGAAGCGTGGATCTAGTTCACCCAGACAAAAATCTGCTCTGAGCAAATTATCTGAAGGCAGATTTGTTACAGACCAGTGTTTGACTGTTGTACCCCAGCTCATTAGCAGATGCTGATCCCACTAAGTAATTAGCAGGTTTCTTTAGCTCTTAATCCTACCCTGACACACAGCAGAAGGAAGTGTCCATGGGAAAGACACAGCAGTGGTGGGGATGGGGAGCTCTGCAGGAAACCAGATGTGAATTTGAGCAGCCATTAGCTAAGCGGGATGGAAATTCTTGGATTCTTATGCTGTCAGAACTGGAGACCAACCCTTGGAAATGGACCTGGAAAGGACCTTCCCTTCAGTGGTCAATATAAGGAGGTCTGCAAAGCCAGGAGTTCATTAACGCCTCTGCACTAATGACTGAGGCCCTGGAAGGGGCTGGTTTGGTTTGTGAGCTTGATCAGGGTGACCTAATTGTGGCCTTCCAGAACCTGAAGGAGCCAACAAGAAAGAGGGCCTGGGGAGACAGGACAGGGGGAAATGGCTTTACACTGACAGAGGGGAAACTGAGGTGGGATATTGGGAAGGAATTCTTCCCTATGAGGGTCGGGAGGCCCTGGCACAGGTTGCCCAGAGAAGCTGTGGCTGCCCCATCCCTGGAAGTGTCCAAGGCCAGGCTGGACCTGGGCTAGTGGAAGGTGTCCCTGCCCATGGCAGGGGGTGGCACTGGATGGGCTTTAAGTTCCCTTCCAACCCAAACCATTCTATGATTTTACTATCACAACAGCAACAAGTTGTTTTGCAACTGCTCCAAACCCACCAGATTTTCCAAACTTCATAACATTATATTAACTCTGTCCTTGACCAGAGCCAACCAAAATGGCTCTTGTTTTCCACTTTGGCTGGGAATACTCGGGAAATTTACACATCAAAACTGAAAACAAAACTGCCAGACAAGAACTCCTGGGTGCTGCACAAAATCCAATATCCTATTTTAAAAGACAAAGCAAATTTTAAAAAAACCTCAAGCAGCCACAAGAGTGGGAGCTGAAAAGCAGCATGAGGAGTTCCCTCTGTGGTGGGACAGGAACAATTCCTTGGTCAACACCTTGAAACACTTCAAACTCTCTGGGGTTTTCCACACCGTGACTATTGACACCTCAGAGCTGACATTGCTGTGTCAGCCCCTTAAGCACTGTACACTTAAAGAACTTTTACAACTAATTAATTACACATAAGGGCAGTTATAGCATATAAAAGTCCTGTTAGAAATACAAAATCAACTAAAAACCAAGCAAAGGTTACTCAACTTCTAACTTGAATTGCCAAATTGTAATTGGAGATTGTAATCCAATTTGTAATCCAAACAAGATAACCCCACTCATTGGTTGTGACTTGTTGGATAGTGATCAAGAGTTCCCTATTATTATCAGGTATTCACTCTAAATGGCCCCAACTTCAGTAATTTATAATAAAATCTGATTATTATGCTCAGCTACAACACTCAGTTACTGAACAAGCCTTTAATAGTTTAAGGGACAATATTCCCCACCCCCCATTACAGACACCCCACAGCAGAAGGCAGATTGGAACTGCTCCCATCAGCCCTAAAACAGGTTCCTTTGTTTGCACAGATAACTATATTTCCTTTTCCTCCTTCTCAAATGATGCTGGTGGGTTGATTCATTTTAATTTTAAAAAAAATCAACCAGTGGTACTTTAAACCAGTTTCATTCAGACCAAAAGAGTCCCTATAAATATTAATGCTGTTGATTTTATGCTCCATGTAAAACAAAGGTGCTGTTTGCCCTTGAGAAATCAGTTTATTCAATCAATTCTGTTGTAATTGAATAATTTAGCTTCAGTAAACTGTCTCTGAAGTGTACAAAGTAACTTTTCTGAACATAAATCTCACTGCCCCATCTCCTCTGTGAAAAGAGACTGTAACTCTTCCCTATATATAGGAAACAACAATACCCAGACTGTCTGCTTGTCACCAGTGCTATCAGCTCTCCATGAAGGGATCTATATCTTCCTCCAGTCAATTTTTTTTTCTCCATAAACTGATCTTTCAACAGCCTTGGTAAATCCTGGAAATGGTACAATAATTCCTTCCATTTTCACAGGCACAGGTGAAACAACCACCGTGATGTTTATGGTGGGGTTACACTGAAAACCAAATGAAGGGCAGGAGCAGGAAAATCTGAGATGGGGGGTAATCAGTGGAAAGTTCAATCATTGGAAGTTCAATCATTTGTTGTTCTCTGTGTCCTGTCAATAATGATAAGGGGAAGCAGGTGAACAAGACCAAAGTGGGGTTTTCCAAAACACGTCCCACTGCTAAAGAGTCCTCGAGCATCTGAGCATTCCTCTCCCCCAGTGCCCACCATTTCCAGTTTAGAGCAATTTTAAATGTTGATTACTTTTCAAAAAATGGCAATCTTACAGTCATTGACAAGTTTTCGATACTTCTGATTTCAGCCTTGATTTGGCACAAGCTGTTTATTAACTCCTCATCTAAAGCATCAACACAGCTCAAAAAGCTGCATTCTTGAGGAAAGCAGAAAAAAAACATGAATAACAGTGACCTGACATTATTCATACATTTGCACTCAAACACACCCATTGTAAGGTCCCACTGGTCTCCAGGGGCAAGTTTAACTGAAGTCATCTTTGCCTAAACCTTATGCAGGGTCAATGAAACAGTAACATGTCAGTCAGGGTGGAAAAGGGCAGGAAAAGAGCAAAGTGATGAGCAATACTGGGTGTTTATAACACCTTCAGGAGGGACAAGAATGTAGCCTGGAGATAAAAGAGAAAGGCAGGTCCTGCATAGGGAAAGCCATGGTGAGAACAACTGAGCCAGATAAAAACCCTGTGTCTGTCCATGAACTGGAGAGAGGAAAACAGAACCACCTATTTCTAAGGAGAGGAAAAAAGTCAGAGGTGCTTGTTACAACAGCAGACAGGAAATTGGAAGCACATCATCTTAGTGTAAGGCATAACAAAAGGAAAAAGGAGGAGTCTGAACCCCCCAAAAGGCTTCAGAGGCTAACAGGCACCCTCAGAAATCTAGAAATATTTTACAGAGATGGTACAGGTCAAAATGGATTTTTATCTGTCCTTTTTATGAAGGATGTTTTCCAAAAATACTATTTTTACTCATACCAAATGTATTTTAGAGTATTACAGGAAAATGAAGTTTGCTCTTATGTTCAAGCATATTTGTTCAAGCTTCTGAGAGGCAAAATCACACCAGTTCTTACCAAGTTTGTGGTGTGGTCAGGACCTGTGTGTCCTTCAGGAAGCAGCCCAGCTCTGAGGAAGGGCTGCAAGGCAGTGCTCAGGGAAAGCAGGGCCAGCTGACACAGGGTCCGGGTCCCAGCTGCCATCCCTGCTGTGTCACACTGAATTACAGGCACAGGATGCAACCAATGCATTCCCTGGTGCCAGACAGGGATCACACAGCTGATTTGGAAGCTCTGGTTCATCCATTTTGCCAAATCCAGGGCAAAGCAAAGCAGGGCTGAGAGGGAAGTCAGGTCACTTGGGACACTCGTGCCACTGTCCAGACAAACAGAGCCTCCACGCTGACCCCAGCAGGGCACAGACTAAAACCAGTCTGCCCAGTTAGACTGTCCACCAGTAATGCAGACTGGGATCAGCATTTTGTGTTGCTTCTCTCCAGGTACAACCAGCCCCTTGCCTTTGGCAGCTGTACATTCACGTGCCATCAACAGGGAGGTAAAACCCCTCAAAACCCCTCCTGTTTCGATCATTGCATTGGTAACACCAAAGTAAAAGTCATAGTTTACCAGGCCTTTTTTCTTTCTAAATCTTGTACTTGTCACATTATGCACAGTAGGAGAGGCTTCCAGCCTTTCTATATTCTGATGTGATGAATCACACCGTGTTACTGAGATACTCTCAGAAGTAATCTAAGCTTTAGAATGAAATCACTGACTACAGCAGCCTGAAGAAGAGAAAAAAGATCAATAGAAAAGATTCACTGCAAAACAAGCTTCCTTGAATGAGGGAAGTAATTTTGTGTCAAGAGGAAATGTCTTCTGTGTCTTTGTAGCAGGTTACCTTAAACTCAGGCCTTTCTAGGAACTCAGTAGCAGAGTACATGAACTTCAGTGACCTCATGAAAGGCTGACACAATCTCCCCTCTTAGGGCAGCCTGTCAGCTTCCACAGCAAGTGATGCTCCTGAGAAATCCAGCCTGACCAGACCTCCAGCTGCTGGAAGAGGCAAGAGTGTATCTGGGTCACAACCAGCAGAGCTGTCCTGACCAAGGCTCAGTGATGAGCTGGCATCAATATCTCCATCCCCGAGCGCTGAACACACAGGGTGGCTCATCCTGGAGCTGCTGCCAAGAGGTGGCAGTGAGAGCTCATCCATCCTCCCCCGGGGACACGGCACAGCCCTCACCCTCCACACAGGGACAGCCAGCGCTCCCACAGAGCCACAGACCCCGGGACACAGCAGGGACACCACGGGGAGCCCTCGGCCACAGCCAGGGCTGTGTCTGCCCTGCAGAGCAGAGTCCTCCCCAGAGGGACCACAGGGCCTGGGGATGCCTGTTCCCAATGCTATACTGAAGTTATCTATCCCAACATGTACAAGTTTCGAGCTGGCTTCCCGCCAAGTCCCCAAAACTTGACAACAAGGACCCGCCTCCCAGAGAGGGAAAAGAGGGAAAAAAAAACCAAGCAGCCAAAGCTATAGCAAATATATATGTGTATATATATATATATATTTTACATATGAGACGATACACAAAAGGAAAATACCACACACCTGGGGGGGGGGGGGAAGGGGGAGGGAAAGGGAGAGAGACAAAAAGGGGCAAGGACCGAGCAAGTCAAACAGCCAGCCGAAGGCAAACTAGCAGAAATCTCACCACTTCCCTTCGAACAGGCAGAATGACTTGACGCAGCCCAAGGCTCTCCTCTCACGCGAAGCGGATAGCGGCAGTCACTGTAGGCCTTGGCTCCAGATAAGCTCGACCGAAACAGGGACCCACCGTTCTCGAACCTCGCCGGAGAGGAAGAGGGCGCGATCCCTCCCACTGGCTTTATTTATACCCCCAGTTACGTAAAGGAATAGCATGGAATACTTCCGTGATCACTTTTCTAGTTCCTTCCTGGTTACAAGTTGGTCTCCAGGAAGGCCTAGGGTGAAACCACCACATCTAAAAAGATGGAGCTCTGTGATGTACCCTTGTGGCCCCAGCGTGGGCACACGTCCCTGGTGCCACGCAGGTGAGGAGCAAACTGTGCCACACACACGCTGCTCTTTGCTTTGCTGGTAAATGGAAAGGTATCTTTCACCCTTCACAGCTACAAAGGATCACACTCTCCAAATCCCCAGGACATCTGGTTTTGTTTTGTTTCTTAATAGCACACACCTTTCCCTCTTTGCAACACCTGGCCTTTTAAACTGGGTGTGCTGTGGCAGTGCCAGCCAGGGCAGGGCTCTCCGTGAGGAGGCTCTGAGGGTACAGCTGGCTTTGGGCACACAGACCAGCCTGGTGCTCCTGTCCAAGGATGGGGTTTGCATTAGAAACATGGGATGTGACACATTTACACCTCCTGCTTCTCAAGTCCATCTCACTACTGCTAACAGTGAGTAGGTTCCCAAACCAGATTTGTCTTGGATAAGTCTAAACCTCAGAGCTGGAATTCACATAATAGAGCCCATTATTCTCTGAATGGGATAAAGCACAGGCTAACCAGAGAGGGAAAATTAGTCTAATGGCAGGAAAACAGTTTTCATTAGAGAAATGCTTCCAGGAAAGAGAATGGGCTGAAATGAACTGGATTTGAAAGCCTGTTTAGAATGGGTTGAATTTATTCCAGCTTCTTGGTTGGCTTATTTTTTTCGGGGAAGCTCTATCACATAACCAGAACAGAGGTATTTAATTTTCTTTTTCTTTTTTTCATTTTCTTACATGTCATCATCTTACTTTTTTTCCTGCCTCACTTTTATGGAATTGGTTCTGTAAGTGAACGTGGCAGGGCACTTTCTCCACTTGGCAATCAGCACAGGACTGGCCCCTGCCCATGTTTTGGAGCCTGGAGAGGTGCAATGTGCCCAGAGATCACCCACAGCCCTTCTCTCCCAGTAACTTCTCCAGAACTCTGACGCCACAGCTCACTATTGAACTGCAGCCATGCTAATTAATTCTAATTTTAGTTCCACCTCTTTTTGACCACCAATAAATCCATGTTGCTTTGTAATCCAGAACTGGGATATGTTCCAGCATTACAGGATTAGGCATTTTAAAACCATTTCTGTGCCCAAATGTCAGTAACCTCAGTAACTGGCAGATGCAAATATCTACCTGTGTGCTTTAGGGTTAGGGAAAGGCTGTGGGATGGCAATTCCACCAGCAATTTCTTCCTGGAACTGCAGGAAAAACAGCACAGCAATGCCATTTGGTATGAAAATGGCCCTTAGCAGAAAGAACCTGATCTGTGTGTCATCCCAACCTGCTGAAGTTCTTCCAAGGAAGCAGCTACTGCAAATGGCAATTCTGCACCAAAACCCCATTCGCTGAAAATCCTTTACTTGCTCCTTATGTGGGCTTTATACGAAGACAAAGTTTTAATTCTAATACATAAACACCCTTTCTTTTCTCTTCTTTAGAGCCTTTCAGAGATAAGTAACTACAGCAAGATTGTTTCCTTAGTCTGCAGGCTGCTGTCCAACTATTCCTCAGGCATTTTATAATCTAATTGTATTTCAAAGAGCTGCCAAAAATATGAATTTTACTTAATTCAAGTAACAGATCTACATATCCAAAACTATGTGCTGCTTCTGTGGTGGCAGCTCTTACCTGCTGCTTTCAGGGAAGGCAGTGCCTACCCTAAATTTGGGTTTATTCCTGAGGAAATGGTCACAGCTGGTGTCAGACCAAGCTGTCATGGTTTCAGCACTGTGCCACATTCCATATCCTCAGGTACATTCAAACTGGAGTCAAGCAGGGAAGAACTGCACTAATTTGAAATACAAAATGATAAATAACTGGGTCTGAGTGGGGGAGCAGGGAGCACAGCCTGCTTACAACAGCAAGCATTTGTTGTGCTCAACAGGTCTCAAGGCTGCCCAGCTCAGTGTTCCTGCTCCTCAGGAGGGTCCCAGCCTCCCCGTATTCCTCTGGTTTAGATGGAATTCTCCAGTGAGGAGGAAGGATGGTATTTTGGCCTTTTAGAAGCAGAGGAGCCTGATCAATAATACAAAGCACAGTAAAAGTATAATTGTATTAAACACTTAAGACAGACTTAGTGCATGATACTTGTCCCACTTACCCACATTTCCAATCCACCAGCCACTACACTGTAAACAGAATTTTGGTTAATCCCACTGAGGATTCTCTCTGTGTATATTCTGTAGCTCAGTGTGATCTTGCAAACCAGTGACAAACATTCAGAGGCATCATATTTAGAGAACAGCCTACTTTTTAAGTGTTCAGCCTCATCTATCTACAGCGGTAAGTGAAAGCCCAAAACACCTGATGCTACAAAACCCTCTGTTTTTGAGATGCACATTCCAGAGCTCATTGTTCAATTTGCCTGCTCACACCTCAGGCCAAAATCTTTCTCCATTTTGTCTCTTCTCCCCAAACATCAGCACATCATGTGACAATGAAGAGGAGTGAAAAATGCTGCTGATAACTGGTACAGGGTTTTCAATAAGGGATTTGGCCTGGAAATGCTCTAGTTCAGCTTTCTACCCTTTGCTGTCCTGAAAAGGCCACATGAATCGGGCAGTGTGCACACACTACATCTGGTTACAGCTCTGAGTGGTCATCAGTGTCTTCCCGGAGAGCTGGAAGGTTCCTACTGCTCACCAGTGCACCTGGACACAGTAATTGCACAAAGACAAGCTTCACAGAATCCCAGAATGGGTCAGGTTGGAAGGGACCACAGTGGCTCATCTGGTCCCACCTCCTGCTCCAGCAGGGCCAGCCCAGAGCACACGGCACAGGATTGTGACCAGAGGGTTCTGTGAAGAGGCTCCACACCCTCTCTGGTCTCTGTTCAGTGCTGGGTCACTGCCCAGCAAAGAATCACAGAATCAGAGAATCAGCCAGGTTGGAAAAGACCTCCGAGATCATCAATGTCCAACCCTTGATCCAACCCCCCGTGGTTCCCAGCCCATGGCACTGATACCACATCCAGTCTGTCCTTAAACACCTCCAGGGACAGTGACTCCACCCCCTCCCTGCCCAGCCCATTCCAATGCCTGATTATTCTCTCTGGAAAGAATTTCTTCCCAATATCCAACCTAAACCTCCCCTGGCACAGCTGAAGACCCAGCCCTCTTGTCCTACTGCTGGTTCCTGGGAGAAGAGCCCAACCCCCAGCTGGCTCCCCCCTCCTGTCAGGGAGTTGCAGAGAGTGAGGAGGTCTCCCCTGAGCCTCCTCTTCTCCAGGCTGAACAGCCCCAGCTCCCTCAGCCTCTCCTCACAGCACTTGTGCTCCAGTCCCTTCCCCAGCCTCGCTGCTCTTCTCTGCACCTGTTCTTCCTCATGTCCAGGTGGAAATTCCTGGGCATCAGTTCCTGCCCATTGCTCTTGTGCCATTGCTGGCCCCCCTGAGCAGAGCCAAGTCCATCCTCTGCCCCCTCCTTGCAGGTACTGGTAGCTATGGATCAGATTAACTTATCCAGTCCTTGGATTCCTGGGAACACAGCAAGCAGGAGCAGCCCATGGCTGCAGTGAGAGCTGTCATGTCCAACAGCAAATGCCCAGCGATTTAGCAGAGGGCTCCCAGCACTGCTGTTCAGCACCAGCCTGTTCTCACCACCCTGACCCATTCAGTGGCTGGCACTGACTAAGTTCAATGTCCAAACAAACTCCAAATGTAGAGCTGGGGTATTCCTTGTTCCTCATTCCACCACTCACATTCCAACCTCCACACAGGGGGCTATCAGAGCCCAACCAGAACATCAACTCTGCTCCTGGAACAGGCACAGCCACAGAAACACAGGCTGGGGAGTTACTTCTCAAGGAGAAACAAAACCAGTGAGAACTCACAACTTCCCAGCCAAGGGAGGAACCCCCTCCCAGCTCAGCCTTCCAAACACACCAAGGAACCAGCCATGAAAACCAGACTGTCAGCACATCATGTCCACTGCCTTTTGTACTGATTCAGGCAAAGAAATGATCACACTGGATAACAGAAACTAAAAAAAAAATATAATAAATTATAGACTTTTTTGCAGTTTCAGCTATTTGGGGCAAAGTATAAACTGCTTCTAAGCAAGTTTTCATTCCTCATTAAAACTAGAAGTTGATTCTCCTGTAGAACAGAGGAGCTGAAAAAGAGCTGCAGAAAAAGGAGTAAAGGCAATGAAAATTCTTTCCAGCCAAATTATTTTCCCCAGTAAAAGGGAAAAGTTGGATGGGGCGAAGCAGGTTCTGAGGCAGCTGATGCTTTAAATTATTAGTAATTATAATCAGCATATAGACACTGATATATTGAAGCACAACACATTCATCCACTTCCACCCTGTGTATTGAAATATAATGACTCATTTTTAAGCAGTTTGTTGCCATTCTCCTTTTTATCCATAGCTCTACTATTAATCTAAATTGCCAGTAAATCTTTTACTGGGGAGTGGGATTTGGGTTTGCTTTTACAACCATCAAAACCATCAGAACAAAAATCACTCACCAAAAATTCCATACAGATATAATGTCAAGGAATATCATCACAAGCAGGACTTAGGGCAGATATTCCCAAAGTGGCACATTTTCCACTTTACACAGGAAAGATTATTTTATGTTTGGGCAATATATTTGAGAAATATGTTATTACTCACAGAATTAATGCTGGATTACTGGGAAACACTGGATTCCACTGGAAATCTGAGTGTTTGTGTTCACATTTGGAGTGGAACAGTCAGATGAGCAAGATTTTGGTAACTGAAAAGCAGCAAAACATTTCAGCTCCCAAAAAGCATCACTGTGTTACTCTGTGCAGGTCCCAGAGTCCTGGGGAGATTTTAAAAGGTAAAAGCTCTCCCACACTGCAGAACCCTCTGAGGAGCCCCGTGAGGCTCAGCCATGGGGTTACAACAGGCTCTCAGTTCATCTGTCTGAAGTTTTTTGGCTGAAACTGTCTTGAAGTGTTTACAGGTGCATAGAAACCTTATGATTTTCTGATAGAAAACTGCTTCTAAAGAAAACCTGGTCTGAAGAGTATTGTATTTGTATTTAATACAAACCAACCACAAGGTTCTCAATCGCTGAGACCATTTCAAAAGTAGAGGTCAAAATATCCACCACATAATTTGAATTATTTTACCTTTTTTTTTTTAAACACTGCCACAGAAAACCTGCTGAAATATTTACCTAAATGCAATGAAATATCCCTACAGAGTCTGTATTTCACTCACCCTGCCCCTGTAGATTATTACCCATTTTATAAAAAGGAATGATACATAAAAAAGTAATACCTCCTTATCATAGCATGATTTAAGCACATATAAGACTATTTATAAGAATATATCCTCTAAACCCAAAGCTACTTACTGACTATATAAACAGAAACAGCTTAAGAAAGGTATTTAACTTCCAGCATTGATACTCAAACACAACTGCTACAAATATTCCTAAAAGGCTTTTCTGCCTGTTAGAACCTACAAAAAGTTGCAATTTACTTTTTTTTAAAGAAATTCAATACATTAATTTTTGCTCTATCACTTCCACTTCAAAGCTCAGATTCATGTTGCTTTCTTCTCCTTTCAACATTAGGTTGATGTTCACATGCTTCTGTTCCTCAGCCAGCTGAAAGCCACCATCGTTTCTTTTGCCTCTCATGTATCATCTGCAAGGCTTAAACATGTAAATTTGCTGAATTCTACCTAGAAAAATGTGATTATCTTCTTTATCCAGGCAGGTACATGGGAAAAACTCACACAAGCTGCATTCTTCCAGCAGCATAAGGAGGACGTTGCCTTTAGGGCTTTAAAGAACACTCTTTGTTTCAAAAGTATAATTGAAATTGAAACATCTGCAAATAGATAAATGCTCTAATTAATATGCATTTCAATCTCTGCATGCTGAGCTGCCATAAACTTTCCACTTAAGGGAGGTTACCCAGGCAGGTCTCAGGAAAGTAGAAATCAAAGCTTCATCTCCAAGCTGCCACCACTGCAACCCTCTCTCTCTGATTGAGCTATTTATGGGATAAAAACCTTCCTGTCCAACACCAGGCAAGACATTTTCTTTGAACTTGTTTGCAGCTTCTCGTAAACTGAAGAAAATCCAATCCCTCATAAGTCTTTTCTGAGAAATAACAGCCGTGAGAGAGATGGAGGTGACCAGGGTTAACAAACACACGGGGGATGGAAGAAAATAAATCAGGGGCAATGTTTTTGTCTCTATCAAAAGAGATCTGATCCTTCTGGAAGGGGCCAACAGCTTTATTTGGAGAAGTCTGTTTCAGACAAAATTTATCCGGCAATGCTCAAAATCTCCTTCTTTCCAAACTTACTTTTGCAAGTAAAAACCAGTGAAGATGACGCTGGGCCACAATTTTAAAAGTCTACATTGAGGGAAGCATTTCAATTTATGCTGCTTTTAAGACAAAACTGCAATATATAGTATAGGCTGCAATAGGTGGTGTAACCTGCAGTCCTGATTGGGATGTGGAGGAGATGTTCTGTCAAACTGGCACAGGTCTTGCGGGGGAAAATACAGATTGCTGTGATTTTGAGATCCAATATGGTTTTAGCAAAGGAAACCAGGGAGGAGGAGTCCTGGAGCAAGAGGGTTTCCAGAAGAAGAAAATGCCAAGCACATTTTTCCTGGATTGGAACTTGGGCATCCTGAACTGACACCAGTCTCTGCTTCCCTGTGTGCCAAGCAAGGATCCCAGAGGCATTTCCCAGAGATTCCTGTTCCCTGCTAAGAGGAGGGAAATCCACCCAGTGATGGACGCAGTGAGAGGTCCCTCAGTGCTGTGAGCAAAGGACTTGACAGCACAGTGATCATGGCAGGATTATTCTACTTAGTTTCCTTAAAGAAAGCATTTTTACCAATATTCACTGTTCTCTGGATGGAAACCCTCAGACAACTTCAGCCCAGTGGATCTGGGTCTCAGCTGAACTCTCTCCAAGGCTTGGTTTAAGCAGTGGACCATGCAGACAGGGAATGCCTTATCCCACTGTACTAAATCCCTCCTAGTTCTGAAATTAGCTCCAGCATTTGGACCTCAACCCAGAGTGAGGAATTATGTGTTTGCATGAAATCTTCATGCACCTAATTTTGCAGAAAATATTCCTATTTTTGCCAGTGTTGCTGCAAAGTAAATACTGTGACCATATTGCAAATAATACCAGAGGCTTTAGATGCTTCTTGTTACAGCTGTGAGCTGACCCATTTTCAGAACTTTAAAGCTAAAACTGCTTGGCAAAGGGGCAGAAATGTGTGCAGACATATCCTGCAGCAAAGAAACAGAGTGATCCTATTAAAAAATATCCCCAAACAGGAGGGAGCACAGGGTGGGAGCCAGCCCTGAAGGCAGGGTGACGAGTGGTCATGGGTGCAGCAGCACAGGGATTACACCAACAGTTTTAAGGGGATCACCAATCCCAACACTCCCACCACCCTGTTGGAACAGGCTGCCCAGGGAAGTGGTGGAATCTCTGTCCTTGGAAGTTCAAAAACCTGTAGATCTGGTACTTGGGGACATGGGTTAGTGGTGGCCTTGGCTGTGCTGGGTTAATGGTTGGGCTCCACAATCTGGGAATCATTAAGGCTGGAAAAGCCCTCTATGATTCTGTTTTACCCATTGCTTGGGTTTTCTTTTTGAACTCTGGCCAAGTGCCCCCTGTGGCACAGTGACATCCCCCAGACCAGCCCCATCCCTGGCACTGCCACACTTCTCCTTCCCTGCTGAGCAGTGGCAGACACTGAAATCCCAGGAGCTCCAACAATGGACCATTTCTCCTGGGTCACATCAAGGTCATTGGCCTTGCAGGAGCACGAGGTTCCAGGGCAAAGGAGCTTCAAAAACACCACACTGTGAACAGAATTCCCCTGTGGATCTGTCCCACTGCTTTGAAACCAAGATCAAATTTCTGTTGGTTTGTATCCATCGTAGCTCTGACCCTGCAGGCTGTGAGCGACTGTCACTACAAACACACACAGCACAAACACTGCTACACCTCTCTCCACCCCCTCACCCTTTCTGTCCTCTTTTCTGTCCTCTTTGCTCACGCAGCTCACCTCAAAGGAGGATTCTGCAGCCACATTCAGTACTGCACAAGTAGGAAGGTGTTTTTAGGGGCACAGACAAAATATTAATACCTGGCTTCTGTGATACCTATCAAAAGCAAAATGGCAAATGAGAACCCCGAGGGTCATTACAGACCTTTGGTATCTGCTTTGTAAGAAGCCCTCCCCAAAACTCCAAAGGGAAGAATAGTTGTATGTGAAAAAATTATATAAAGAGTTAAATCTGCTGCTAGTAGTGATCAGTATGTGCATCACAGGGCTGAAATGAAACAAATATTCCTACAGAGAATCCTCCACTTCAGCCCCTGGACTTTTTAATTCATTTTGTTGACCTGAACTCAGTCAAAGCAATGCTGTGTCACACCTGACCAGCAGCAGGCAGGGACACGGACAGGGTGACAGTGACACCACTAACAAAGCAGAGGTAGAACTGTTCTATGAATTAGGCTGTTTCTTAGCTCTCTAGGTCAAATTTTATCATATTAGGAAAGAAACACACACATATATATATACACATATATAAACATAGATATTTGTGATGCCCAGTGAAGAACCACCAGTGGTGAAGAGCCGCACGAAGCCCACGTCCCACAGTGCCAGTTCTCAGCTCTCTTTTGGGGATTCTCTCTCTCATCTCTCCTTTGGATTCAGCTCACTGAGCTCTTCCTTCTGTGCACACTTAATCCATTAAGCCTCCCGTGAATACGTGCTTAGAGTCTAATGACTCTTCTTGATCTTGTCTCTCATTACTAAAGCTGGAAATTAATGAACAGAAACCTCTGCCACTGGCACAACGTGCCTTGTGTTCGGAGCTCAGCCCAGCCCAGGGACCACTGGCAGCCTCCTGGGACAACCATCAAACGGAACTTGTTGGTGCCTCCCACCTGCCCTGTGCAGAGTTAACACAAACCACTGGAACAGCCCAGACTGACACGTTCCCCTTCCAAACCCTGCAGTTCCCTGGGCAGGAGGTGTGGAGGAAGGGCACAGATCCCTGCACAGGCACCTCACGAGCAACGCAGGAACGTTTTCCCTGCACAGCTCCAGGGCTCCCCCTGGGCACCTGTGGGGTTTGGGCCACGTTCCCCTACCCCTCTGTACAGGAACAGGTTGGTCTGGGGGGGAACTGCTTTTCCCAACCATGAATTCAGCACCCTGTTTTATCTTCAGTCATTTTAAAACCACTCCAAAAGGTGACAACACTTCTCAGGGAACACACAGCAGACAATCAGGAAGAAATGACATTGCAGGGACCTCCTACTACAAATATCAGGGAATGCCATTCCTCTGCAACACATTTTAGGAAGCTTTAAGCCTGGGTGATTTAACTGATCCTTCACATAAAGCGCAGCAGAAAAGTTTCCACAACCACAATTTGCACAAGGAGTTGGTACCAACCCCTGCTCTGTGACCAGGGACAGCACCCAGGGAATGGCTGGAGCTGTGTCAGGGCAGGCTCAGGTTGGATCTCAGCAAAAGGTTCTTTCCCCAGAGGCTGGCTGGGCACTGCCCAGGCTCCCCAGGGCAGTGGGCACAGCCCCAAGGCTTCCAGAGCTCCAGGAGGGTTTGGATGATCCTCTGGGGCACAGGGGGTGACTCTTGGGGATGAGCCTGTGCAGGACTGAGGGTTGGACTGGATAACCCCTGTGTGTCATTCCAACTCACGATATTCAATGATTCTATAATTTAATTTTCCTCAACTGTCTTTTTTTTCCTTAAGTCAAACAGGGAGAAGGGGAAAAAATAAGAAATCAATAGCCAGCAGTCCTGCTGGTGCACAGCGTGAGGAGGGGCTGTGCCTCCAGCACAGCTCAGCTCACTGCCCTTGGAACCCACCTGCTCCTCCAGCCTCTTGGGATTTAAACCATCAGGAGCAAGGAAACAGTTTAAAAAGTTTAGGTATTTGTGAAGACTGAGTGCAAGTTCTGCAGTTTGTAGGCACCCATCATTTTTAAAAACTCCCTACAGCAGCATCTCCACCCACACTCATCCAGCCTAAAAGTGCTGGAAGCTCTTCAAGGAAGGGAATTCCAGGCACTAAATCAGACCAACTCATCTTTTATTCATATACCATGAATTTCTCCTTTCAAAGCAGCAAATACAGGTTGAAGTGACTGTTGTGTCCCTTCTCCCTGACCCTTTCTCACCCTGATAAGGAGCAGGCTGCTGGTGCTGACACTTCCCAGGAGGAATGACTGTTAGCATGTGGAAATGCAACTCACTCTTCCTACTGTCCCATACAGTGAGCACAGCATCCAGTGAGAACATAACCCAAACCCATTCCTGAAGGGGCAGTGTCAGCCCTGCCCAGGCCCACAGAAGGATCCCAGGGGTTTAACACCTCCCACTGCCTGGCTCTCTAAATAAATCAATGCCAGGACTTTGCCAAACCTTCAACTGTTGAAAATTTCCACACCATGAAAAAAACAACTTTGCAGTGTGAGCTTTGCCAGGATTTTAGAGCCATCAAGAAAATGCATGAAAAAATTTCAAACCAAGTCGTAATCCCATTTCAAAGATCACTTTAGGACAAAAATAGGTAAAATAATTTACCAAATGCCCAGAGTTTGGTTACTTAAGACAAAATAACTTTACAAGCATTTGATATATTTACAAATCACAGAATCACTGAATGGTTTGGGTTGGAAGGGACCTTAGAGATCATCTCATTCCACCCCCTGCCATGGGCAGGGGCACCTTCCACTAGCCCAGGTTGCTCCAAGCCCTGTCCAACCTGGCCTGGGACACTTCCAGGGATGGGGCATCTCCCTAAATTTAGCATTTTCCCTCCCCACCCCCAAAATAACTCAAAGAATCCTACAGCCATATTTATGGTTCACATTAAGCTTTGTAACCATGTTTTGGCTGAATAACATGGGGCCCACCTGGCACACAGAGCAAAGAACAGACAGAACAAGAAATGCCTTATAGAAGAAGGGAAAAAATCTTTGATGTAAATGGTACTTTGTCAGAAAAAAGTGTATCCAGCACCAGTGTGAGAACAGAGAAACTCCCACCTGAATCTTTCCAAGTAGAAATGTTTAGCAATAGACCAGCTGAAATCAGACCATATCACAAGATCAATTCTTTTTTCTCTCTCCTCCTGTTCTCACATCTTTGTCTCTGCCTGTGGTGGAAAGAGGGAAAAAACTTCCTCCAAGGATTTCAATGAGCATTTCTTATCTCTTCAAGTGGTTCCTTAACATTTCTGTAAAACCCTCTGAAGGCAGCTTTACAAAAATCACTATTTTTTAACCTCCCCAAAATAATACTTGGTCTTAAATATGAAAAATCTAACTCTGAAACCTCTCAGTGGAGAGTTATATTTAGTGAGCATTTGAGGATATCACCACAGAAGGCTGTGCTTGGAGAAAAATCTCCTTAATACCTACAGTGGAATAACCATGGCATGAAATACAACTGTTAGATGGATTTTAATACAGCTACATACATGGATTTGATTTGTTTTTAAAATATGGGACTATTTTTTTTAAACATTGAATCAGTTGGAAGTGCAACATTTTGAATTTTCTGAACTAGATAATGGGGCAAGTGTTGCCAAGAGGGTGCCCTAAATTCCCAGCTTGGGAAGAGACACCCAAGGCTTGAAGAAGAGGGAGGTGGACAGGGCTCCCCCAGCCCCTCCAGGCATCGCTGCTCCACGGTGGAACAGCTACAGCCCAGGGAAACCAGCCCAGGCTGTTCCCACTCTGCAAGACTAAACATTCCTCATGGGCTTTACTAAGGAAGCAGCTGGCCTCCCTCCCCCAGGAGCCAAGATGTTCCTGTTTGGAGAGGACTGACATTGGAAAGCCAAGCTGGGAGGAGACAACTCCCGTCGGGAGCTTTTCTCAGAGAGCAGCAGCACTGGAGGGCTCACGGGGCCTTCCTGGGGGAATGGAAGGATCCAGGTGGGAAGGGTGGTCACCAGACAGTTCTCTGCCAGCAAAGCAACTCAAACTTCAGTGCATTCCCAGTGTTTATTCACCAGTGGAAAGCGCCAATGAGACACTTAGGAAAGAGGAGCCTGGGAAAGGGGACACAGCTTTTGGGTCTGATCCAGGCAAAATGCAAGAGTTGCAATCTTCCTCTTCCAGCAAAATGGAGTGGGGAGAGTCCAAAGTCTCCCTGACCTGAGGCAGTAGTTTTTAAGGTTCAACCATCCCATGCCAGTGACACTCCCCCTATGCCCACATCCAACCTCATCTCATCCTGACACAGGAAAGAAAACAGCTGAAAAAGCCCAAAAAGCACCAGTTACCCAGAGCTGCTGGTGCTGTGTCCTGGCGATACTCAGCCTGTCAAAACACCACTGATGAAATTCCCTTTCCATCCTACAGCAACCCTGCACCCCTCATCCCAATTTCACACAGGGAGCAGGATACCAGGAATGCTCTTCCCTACATTCCTTGGCCTGGGAGAGGCAGCCCAGCAGGGAGGAAACATTCCTTTGAAAGAAGATTGCTTTATCTCTTCTGCTTTCCCACCAGTGGTTCATTTGTATCCCCGACTTGCAAATATTTGTTCCAGGCCCTTCCCAAGGTTTTTCTCAGCAGCTTTTCATAAACAGTTCAGGCACCAGCAGGGCTCGCTTGTCCTTCAACATAAATCCTTATCACAGTCACAAAATCTCTTCAAGGAGTCAAGGCTCTGATTTTCACAACATCACATGCATTTTCCTTGCAGATCATCCTGGGAATACAGAAGTTCCTTGGAATCCCAGTCTTGCACACAGACAAGCTGGGAGAAGGTCCAAGGCACAGCTTTCCCTGGACCATGACTAATGTTAGCTACTAATACTACTCAGGCAGGGCCTAAACACATCCAGGCCGTGGCTCCCAACAGGATCAGAACACCTGAGTGAGTCTCTCTGAGCTGGCAGCAACCTCAAAATCCCAGTCAGGCAGAGGAGCATCAGGAATAAACCCTCAGTGTTTAGCACAGGGGCCACATCCTGGTCCTGGGGCTCGGGAATTGCTTCCATGAAAGCAGGAGAAATGTCTAATTCAGCAAAATCATTCAAGTCCAACACATACCTGTTTAGATATAAATGGCAATGTGTGTAAGTGCACAGAGCTGATCCCTACCAAGAGGGGCAAAATTGCAAATGAACATCATCTAATTTAATACAGGGACTCAATGGAACGACTCTCATTCACTGAGGAAAATACTCTGCCCCGTTCCAGGACCATTTCTCCATGGGAATGCTCACACTGCAGCACTACAGAATGCTGAATGCAGAGGGAGGAATGTTTTTGTAGTGCACTGATAGACTCTCTCCAAACTGAGGCTCACAGTGCTCAGGTGGCTGTGAGAAAACACCAGATATGAGAGAGACATGAGAAACACACAGTTGTTCTCAACAACACCTGGAACATTTCCCACCAGCAAAACTTGAAGTTTACCTCATCTTTTAAGTGTGTGAGAATATGTAACAAAAACATTCGTGGGAAAATTTCACTGATTTTTAAAAAATGTTTTCTTTTTTAAATCCATACCTTAGAACAGCAAGAGAAAAAATTAAATATTGATATTTTTTTCCCTTTATTTTGCCTCTGGGGAAGGATGGGAGAGAGGGACATTCCTCCCAACAACTTTTCAGGTTACTGGAAAACTAATCCCTGTTCTAAGCAGCAGGTAGACAAGGCTGTGTGTTGCTGGACAAGAGCTTCAGTTGCCCTGCAGAAAAATCCTTGGAGAGATGAAGCATCTCTAACATATTTGCCAGTAGCCAAAAACAGAGTGAAAAATGCTTCTCCTACCTTGCAGGAGTTTGGTATCTAGATGTTTTCCTTCATCCTAAAGTCACCCTACTTGATATTGAGGGTTTTCTGTATAGTGTGATCTAAAGCCATCAGAGTTTAGTCTGCTCTTTTTTCAGCTTCAAGATTAATATTTCAATGTATTAAACATTGAAATATTTTCTTTAGTTCTGGGCACAGACTAAAGACTCCAGAGCTCCAACCCTGTGTAATCTTAAAACAACTCGTTCCCAGTCCAGAGCTACTTAAACTCTTCAGATTCTTCTACTTCAGAACCTCTGAGCTCAACTTACCAGCACTGAGCACTGCAGGGGTGTTCTGGGAGGATGGAAGATTTACGACAGTGGGATTTATAACACTTAGCTCCTTGGTATCAGCCCATTTATTCACCATAAGAGAAATTTAGGAGCTGCTGAACACCTGACAGCAGCAGCACAGAACAATTTAAGAGAATTAAAGACAATTTCTATATTTAATTAAGAACCATCCAGGCAGTTGAGAACTGCACAATTGCAAAAGATCAATAGTGAATTTTGGAGCTCATCTTCTGTGAGGAGCCACATGGCATCTTCTAGGAGCAGGAACAGTTAAATTTAACAAGGAGAGAGAAATACTGGGGTTTTCATAATTTCTGCATTCAGTCCCAGGTGTTAACAATTTTATGTAGTTATAGAAATGTTATTTTTATGCATTAAAGTTGAGCCACTGAGAAATGAAATGGTTTTTATACAGGAGAACCAACAAAAGCCATGTCCTACTGAACTCCCCACATGGCTTCACCCTGTCCACATGTAAATACCACCAGAATAAAACCTTCACCTTAGTTGCTTTTACAAACAACTTATTTCAGTCACATCTTTTACATTCTTAGTGCACAACAGCAGCTCCCAGGGCTGTTGGGTTATCCTGCACAGCCAAATTCCACACCTTCCCTGTGGCTGGATGGGAGACTGGGAAATAATTTGGTTGCAAAGTCTCGCTCTTGCTGGAGTTCTGAAGCCCATTAAAGCTGCATCTCAGGGAGGGAGAGCATGTTCTCCCAAGAATGACTTGAAGCTTAGAACAGTTTCCATGTTATACTATTAAACTCTGTATTGTATTAAAGGTCAAGCCTCATTCTAATGTCATAAGCACTTGGAAATGTCCCCACAGTGCCTCATACACAGCAGGTCACTTGTTAACACCCCAGCACCACTCAGCCCTGTGCTAACAGGAACAGCCTGAAGCCCTGACCGTGTTGGACACAGCTTTTCAAGGGGCTGGACAGGAAAGATCTCAGGATGCAGTGGTTCATTTAAGAAACAAAATTGCACTGGTACCACCATTCAACATCACTGAGTTAATTTTCTGGGGAATTTTTTTCTTCCTGCTGTAGAAACACAGACCATTTTTCCTTCTAACATGGCTAAATGTAAGAAATAGTGCTGCAGCAGCTGAAATGGTAAGGCATAAATACAGACTGTTTTCCTTAAATATGTACTTAGGTTGTTTTCTAGACAATTGAACTTCTCAGAGGAAAGTATCAGCTGAAGAGAGCAAATATTTGAATGGCATTCAGTGTGAAAAACGATGACTAACAGAACACAATGGTGTAATTTCCAGAGCTGTACTTTATAATCATCATTTTGAGCAGAGCAGGGAACAGAGCTACAAGCCCCGGGGGTACAAACCCAACAGTTGCTGCAATCAGCTCCTGTTTCTTTACAGAAATTCTGTAGCCTCCTATAGTTGACAAATTTTTAATTCATTCTGCCTGTTTGAGAAAAATACAAAGTTTCTCAGCAGTTCTCTTACAGGATCCCCAGCCATGAATGCAACACTCACCAGGTGGGGAGGCCCTGGCACAGGTTGCCCAGAGAAGCTGTGGCTGCCCCTGGATCCCTGAAAGTGTCCAAGGCCAGGTTGGACTGTGCTTGGAGTACCCTGGGCTAGTGGGAGGTGTCCCTGCCCATGGCAGAGGGTGGCACTGGATGGACTTTAATGCCCGTTCCAACCCAAACCATTCCATGGGCACTGCCTGCCATCCAGCTCGTAGTTCCTGCACCTCTATCCTGCTTTTCTGTCAGCTCAGCCTGGAGGAGGCTGGGTTTAGCACAGTCCACATGACAGATGATCCATGTTACTGGTTACCTCTACTCCCAGCCCTCAGTCCGTGTCAGAACACGCTGGCACAGCCCTGCAGCTGCAGCCCTGCAGCCACCACCCCATGGCTTTCACCTGGGGAATGCTGCCTTTGGTGCTACCACAGCAACCAGCACCATCCTCACTGGGCAAATCCCAGGGAAATTCAAAACATGCCCAAAGACCTATAATGAGAGATTTGGCATCTTCAGAAACAGGTGAGACAGCCCTGAGCAGGATGGAGAACACCCATGAGAGCTTTGGCTGCAAAGGACAGAGCAGCATGTCAGGAGAGGTCCTGCCCTGCCCTTCCATCCCTGACAGCAGGGCTGGGCTCCCAGTGCTGCAGGGCAGCCTGGCTCACACCCTCTGGGATGGCTCTGCCTCACATGCAAGCCCTACAAGGCTGCTGGAGTTCTGCAGTGTGATGCCAAGGGATGTGATGCCAATGGCTGAGGGCACTTGGTGTGTTCAGCTGGAGCAAAGGAGATTGAGGGGAGACCTCAGTGCAGTTCCAACTGCCTGGGCAGGGGCAGAGGAGGGGCAGGGACTGAGCTCTGCTCTGGGGGGACCAGGGACAGCAGCCAGGGAATGGCTGGAGCTGTGTCAGGGCAGGCTCAGGTTGGATCTCAGCAAAAGGTTCTTCCCCCAGAGGCTGGTTGGGCACTGCCCAGGCTCCCCAGGGCAGTGGGCACAGCCCCAAGGCTTCCAGAGCTCCAGGAGGGTTTGGATGATCCTCTGGGGCACAGGGGGTGACTCTTGGGGATGGGCCTGTGCAGGGCCAGGAGTTGGACTGGATGATCCTTGTGGGTCCCTTCCAACTCAGCACATTCTGGGATTCTGTGATGCCACCCTGAGGCTCTGCCCCTCCCAGAGGTGCACTCAGCTGTAACAGCCTCGGGCACTGCCAGGAACGAGGAGACACGACAAGGGAACTGTAAAGCTGCAGCTTCATTCCCACTTCTCAGGGGTCTTTATGAGGGTCCTGTCCAAGAGCATCCACCCTGTGGCCACAGGCACTGCCTGCCCAGCCTGAGCCTGGTGTCAGTGTGCACAGCCCACGTTAATTGGGCACATCCAACTCTAATGCCGAGATGGAAGCGGGAGAGCGGAGCAGAAGCGGGAGCGGTTTGTGCCTGGCTGCAAACTGCACTGACAGCCTTTACAACTTCCCTTCCAGCCTCACTGGGTGAAAAATCCCTCCCGCTCAGGCAGGCAGCAGACTGCTCATGCATAATTTAAGAGCCTCATCTACTTTCCACCAAGACAATGACAAATCTGCAAAGCTTAATGTCAACTGAATTGTGCCACGGGGACCAAGGTGCTCCTGGTCGGTGCTGTGCGCAGGAGGAACTCTGCAAGGTGAGCTGAGCTACCTGTTTCCCCTCCACTTTGCTCTTCACTCAAATAAATAAAATATGAATTTAAAGCAAAAGCAGCAAAACAAATGTAAATCAAATGATTCTACAGAGTAAACAGAAAAACTACTTCAAAGGACACAAAGCTTTGTGTTTCAGGTCACTGAAGTGCTTTTCAGGACATAGGAGGACTTCTGGAGGGAGCAGGGGGTTGTGGCAGGGCAGAGGAGCAATGCTCAGGGATGAGCTGCTGGCACAGGACTGAGCTTCTCCAGGGAATCTGGCAAAAAGATGCTTCTGCCACCCAGGTCACACCAAACACAGCCTCAGCCATCAGGGTTTGGTTGCTTTTTCTGATTAAAAAAACCCACAGAAGAAACCCACCAACGAACCAAAAAAACACAGCAAAAGGCAAACCAAAATCAGAAGCTTTTTTTGTCCCAGTTACAGTATTCATTTTAAGGGGGGGAGGAAGAGGAAGGGGAGCAGAAGCATTTCTTTGCACATATTTGAAGCACCTGCCATATTGTGCAGTCAGGGCCCTTTGGTGGGATGCTAAGAACCCAAATAGCTAAAACCTACACAGATAAAAACACTGGAAAATTGAGAGCAAGGCACAAACTGTCTTCATGGAGCTTAAAATGTTGTGCTGTGATGCACAGAGTACTTAGGTTTTAAAATTCAAAAGAGGCAGCAGGTTATGATAGAATCAATGTCAATAAAAAGCAGAAATAGGGCTCAGTCAGGGCTCACTCCAGCTCGACCCTGGCCCAGAGGACAGTCTCAGTTCCCAGCAGCTGAGCCCAGCAGCACATCTTGGGTAAATCAGTTGGAAGATTCTGTATCAGAAAGTTCCCAGAGTAGGCAATAAGGGATAAATAAGGAATTTTCCTGAACCCAGCAAAACTTAGGGCACGAAGCTTTCTAGTTCAGCTTTTCTGCTTTTTGTCCATGGATCTTAATCAGAAATTCCTTCACGTTTTCATCTCTGTGCTCTCTCCTGCCATCACAAACATGCTACAAAAACCAAATAATGTTTTTTAAACATCTTAGTCTGCAGTTCACAGAATCACAGGATGCTCTGGGTCGGAAGGGACCTTGAAACTCATCCAGTTTCACCTCCTGCCATGGGCAGGGACACCTTCCACTAGCCCAGGTTGCTCCAAGCCCTGTCCAACCTGGCCTGGGACACTTCCAGGGATGAGGAAGTTAATTTTAAGTGTGAGCTCTCTTTTGTTTCAAGCCACTGCAGGATCCTTTGAAGTGGCTATCTTCTGCCAAGCAGGATTCTGCCTTCCCACTGCACTGCCCAGGCACTCAGTGCTGCCCCTGCACTCTCAAATCCACAGTTTGAACACTCACATTTGCCAGGATTTGGCCAATTTGACAGGCTCCCTGCAGAGCAGACAGCTTTGAAAACATATTTTTAGAGGCTCAAAAAGGAGACCTAAGCCACTTTTCCTTCTCCTTGCTGGGACACACCAGCCCTGTTTCACTGGGAAGGACTCCTTTGCCTTGCTTTTAACAACCCTGTCGTGTTGGAACTGCTGTAAAAGGACTGTCTCGGTTACATCTGTGGAGTAATCTCAGTGTAAGTCCATACCTTCTTGGGCAAATCAGCCCTAAGAGCCCTCAAATATTTCAATACCATCTTGGATTTGTGTTTTTCAGAAGCCTAAGGAAATCAAATCCTTCAGGAACACTTCAGCTCCGAAGCAAGAGGAGACGCTTGGCCTAATTCCACTTTTCTATCATTCCATCCCACATCTCATTTGCACAAGCTCTCAGCAGTGCTTGAAAAATTCCATCCAAAGAAAAGATATGCGGTATTTCACAGATTAATTTGTGTATTAAAGTGGAAGACTAAACCCTTTTTGCCTCATGGCATTTACAGGCTTGACTGAAAGCAAGTGAAGTTTATACCGTGCTATCAATTAACGACGTTAAAATGAGCAACAAGTTTTTCCCACCATCTCTCAGCGTTTGCATAAAGTATTTCAGCCTCACAAATGCAACTGCAGGCACAGATATCTCATCTAGCTCACTTTTATGATGATACAGTGTTTTTAAAGATAAATGAATTTCAAGTCCATCGGTGTTTCGAGGCTCTTCCACAGCACATTAAAAAAAGTGAACTATCAGCCTCACATCTCTGCAACCTCCAAAGGATTCCTCAGGGGAGCAGCCTCCTCCTTGTAGGATATACCATATCACAGCCAGGACTGTCAGGTGATGAGATCTGAAACAGTTAAATCAGCCTTTTCAAACCCTGTGAGCTCCTCTGTGCTGGAAAGAAGCCCAGTGAATGATCTCTGGCCACCTCTGCAAGGACTTTGGGCAAAACCTGCAGCCCCATTTGTGTGAAGAATGTCTACGTGAAAATTCAGCAGGAAATACTTCATCTTCTATTGTAAATTCATAACAAAATCACTGCACACCTCGGAATACCTCCGTAAAAACCCGCAGGCAGAGCAGAGCTGTGCCACAAATTCACACTCTTATTATGCTT
Organism: Corapipo altera; assembly: GCF_003945725.1. Lineage (NCBI taxonomy): Eukaryota > Metazoa > Chordata > Aves > Passeriformes > Pipridae > Corapipo > Corapipo altera. The sequence goes on along the minus strand of NW_020884984.1, from coordinate 292,251 downwards.
TAGCAAAGGGTTTGTTCCCTGGGATTTGATACATCAGTCTGTTAATTTATGTGCATGTTTACATATCACATCCCTTTCTCCTGCTTTATGTAACACCAGGAAGGGCTTAAGACCTGCCCTCACCCAGGATTAACCAAGATTTTAATTGCCTGCCTTGTTCCTCGTCATCTGAGGACAGGAACAAGTGTCACCAGCTTCTTTGTAAGCACCAGACAACTCTCTTTTGCTCCCCACCACCACCCCCTTGGCTTGAATCTCTGCTCCTTCCACCTCTAGAGTCTCTCCTTAGGACGAAAATCAATTCACCAGTGGTCTCCAAGGCAACTGGGGACAGACAGAGGGTTTTTTTGCATCAGGACTCCTTCCTCCTTTTCAGATGCACTTCATCCCCTGCTCCCAGAATTAGTGATGTAAAGTCCATACATTTGTAAAACCTACTCATTGGATGCTTAGATAGTTAAGCTGAGCCAAGGAAATTGGCCCATGGAAGCATTTCCTCCACCCACACTGCTCCAACATCAGTCACAGATCAGAGGGATCCACACACACAGACACTTTGGGGCTCATCTCAGAGACACCAAATCTTCCCTGAAAGACCAAACTCCCCATGGGCTCAGAAAGGGTTGTCCAAGTGACCTCTGTCAGGTTGATTTGGTTTTATTGTTTTGGGGGTTTTTTTTGGAGGGGGGGGTTACAGTATTTCTTTTCATTAGTTTGGTTTTTGGTGTTTTGAGTTTTGTTTGTGTGGGGGTTTTTTTGACTTGCAGGATTTATCAAGGAATGACTCCTGCCATGGAAACCCACCCAGGACCAAGAGCAGTCCCTCAGAAACAGGGAACTCAAAATCCCAGGTATAATCTGACTGATGTAAGACTGAGATAAAGAACCCGAACAAAGTAATATCTCTGTATTTGTTGTTTTGGAGCACTGAGGGACAAGGGCCATCTGGTTTGTTTGCCTGTAGCCAACCACTGTTCCACTAAATCTGAAAAAAACTACATGGGAACATCATTCTAAAAGTTATCTTCCCTTCCCTTCTTTGTTCTTTACTCTTTGCACTATTTCTCCTGCCTTATCTCCATTACAATGGGCTTTTCCTTGCCCCCAATACCCTCCTGAGAGCTCAGCTCTCTAGGACCCCCGTGGCCACCTTGTCCACACTTGGAATTTGAGCCTCCAAATGCATTTACTGTTCAGTGTAAACACAATCCTTTCCCAAAACACAGGCAGCTGCTGTCTAAGGACCACCTGAACTCACCTAAATTGGTAAAAAACAGAAAACAAACACCCTCACTAAGGGCAAGACTGATTTTCTTGTGTTTCCTGGAAGGAAAGGTATTTTCAACAGACAGCAGTCTCTGAGTGTAGCTGAAAATTGCATCCACACCAGAAAAAAAAGGACTTTTAAGGTTATTTCTTAAATATATTGAAGGTGTCGGCCACATTTTGTACTGTTACACACTATGGAAGGATTCCTGCAAACCATGTCAGAAGCATTTACACTGGAGATCAGTATTTATTGCTTAAAAATATGATTTAAATCAAAAGCTACGCAGAAGATGGAAAGGTTATTGAAGACATCTGACTCCTGAGTATTAGTTTTCTTACACAATTTCTGGCATACTTTCATTTTCTTAATCTAATTTATTGAAACTACAGGAAACACATTTCAGACAATGGCTTTTCCTATGGAATTACAGCTGTTCCTTCACTTCAAAAACAGGATCTCCAGATATGATTTAAAATACTACTAATAGCACTATTTTATTAATAATGAAACTGGTACATGAATATTCACTAGCTGTTCCACTACTGGCTTTTATTCTATTTTCTACAGAAATATTTCTACATTTCATGCACAATGCTCAGCTTCAGTGTCATGAATGTGATTTCTTGGAAAGAAAAACAAAATAAACAGTGCTCCAAAAAAAAATTCTTAAAGAAAAAAATAACCTGAGACAGATTAGGAAACTTTTAGGAGCTGAAATAAACCCCTCACATTATACATGCAGTTCTGTAAGTAACTTAGAACATTCAGCTGCCTAAAGCACCAAAACCATCCGAGCCTCTGACTCAGGACATCGCCCCAGGAACATTTCCCATCTCTCCTGGCTGTTCATCCCACTTTGCAGCACATGGGACGGAGCAGTGGGTGAGGCCTGGGGAGCACTTGTACAAAACCACACTCCAAAGCCACTGAACACGTCAGCATGGCTCTCGGTGCCTTCCCCCACTCATCCAGCATCTCAAAGCAGGAAATGGCTCTGGTTGTTTTACCCTGCACTTTTGGAAGCAGCAGAGCAGTGTTTTTACAGGCAGGAGCTTGCAGAGCTGTTCCACTGCTGCAGGTGCTTTACCAAGGCAGGAATAAACCCATTTCCCTCCCAAAGCCGGGTCTGACAGGACACCAACCAGCCCCCACTGCACACCAAGAGCTTTGGGATTCTGAGATGAGAACTAATTATCCACGAGCAAGTCCTTGGTAACTAAAACCATTATTACCCACTGACACTGGAGAGCCGGGATTTAATAAGCTGGGATTTAATGAGCAGCATAAGCAGGTCCCCACACACCCCCACGTCCCCACGTGTCCCCTGAGCCATCTCCACAGCAGTGCAGAGCCACCTCCCACGGCCCAGTGTGCCCCAGGGCCACGTCCCTGTGTCCACATCCACCCCCAAGGCCACTTCCCCACGTCCCCATGTCCTCCCAGTGCCACCACCCACAGCCTTGTGCACCCCAGGGCCACCTCTTGGTGTCCCCACAGGTCCCCAGGGCCACCCCTGTGTCTGCTTGTCCCTTCAGGGTCACCCCCATGTGTCTCTGAGCATCCCCAGAGCCACAACCTCCCTCCTTGTGTGCCCCAAGGCCCCTTCCCCATGTCCCCTGTGTCCCCTGACTGGGGCAGAGCTGCCCACCAGTGCTCCCAGTGCCCCCTCTCTGTGCCCCCCTTCCCGCGTCCCCTCCATTTCCAGACAAAAGGAAATTTACTCTGGGACACCTCAACTCTGGGAGCTGCTTCCAGGACCAAGCCCCCCAGGTCCTGGCAGCACACACATTCAGGCAGGTTCACCCAAACCAACCCCAACGAGGTCTGCAAAGGCCCTTCCCCAGCATGGATTTCTCAGTCATTAAAAAGCTCTTCATTAAAAATCCTTTACAAAGATCTCAAATGCATCTCTGTGCCCTGAGGAACCTGGGCTAGTGGGAGGTGTCCCTGCCCATGGCAGAGGGATTGGAATGAGATGAACTTTAAGGTCCCTTCCAACCCAAACCATTTTGGGATTCTATGATACAGAAATAGTTCCCCAGCAAGCAATGTTTATTTTATGGTTTCTGATATAACTGGTTAATATTCATTCTAAATCTCCAATATCTCATAATTCCCAGCTTCCAAATGTGTTGTTATTCATCAGCAACTGCCACAAAAACCAGGAGAAATGGGGACAGACCCAGTGTTTGGATAACCCTCTTTCCATGGCACGGGGAGCCAGGGTTGTTCCATTATTCATCAGAAGGTGCTGACAGAACACGGGGTGTGTTATCTGATCAAGCAGGAAGCTTCTAAAAATATTTTCAGTTCTATTTATTAGGAACTTGTTTCTATTTTTTCCTTTGCATGGCAAGCTGCAACACAAGCCAGCAGCCATAAATATGCCAACAGATAAGAAAAAGCTGAGAGCAATCATATTTCATTCATTTACACTGCAGAAATCCCACAAACTTTAATGGGGAAAAACCCTCTTTGTTCAAACAACATATCCCTTAGGGAAAGAATAACGTGAAATTCCCTGCCCACAAAACTTTCTGACATTCTCCTTTGCCATGGTTTCTCACACCTTGGAAAGCTCATCCCCAGCAAAAGGAGGTAACCAACACAGGAATTACAGAATATAGAAGTCTATAGAATATAGAATCAGAGAATAACCTGGAAATGGCCCACAAATATCATCAAGTCCAACTCCTGGCCCCGCACAGGACACCCCAGGAACCCCACCATTAATTAGGACATTGATTCAGCAGCAGGATAAACCCTTAAAGCCACGACTGCCTCTCAGTAGATCAATACAGGCACTTGATAACCTGGGATGAGCCTCTTTTCAAGCAGCATTTGGAAAATGTGAACTGGCAAGCTGAAAGGGACTGCATTAATCTTTGGAGGTATTTTAATATAATTAGGAGTCTAAAGAGTTGCCATTATATGTATTGTGACAGCACTTTGGATGCCAGTCAGTGACCAGGCATCGAAGGCACACAAGATAAATTGCTCCCTCAGCAAAGGTGTCACTGAAGGAATGGGAAAGAGATGGACAAGTGGCATGTTGAGCAATCAGACCAGAAGGGAATTAGGCACTGAAAGGAAAGATCTGCTCTCTTCCAGCAGCTCTTACCTCTGAGACAGGTTTCTGAAATCCTCAAAGCAATATTAACACGTTAACTTAAGCCCAGTCAGAGAAGAACGAGTGCTTACATTGTACTCCAGCTCATTTCTCAGAATAAACAAAAACCCCAGCACAACAGTCCTGATAAATCATCCTGCTGCACCTCCAAAGCACTGCTGCTTCCCAAGAAACCACCCCAGGTAACCACAGTCACTCCCACAAACCCAGGGACAGTTCACAGGCAGCAGCCAGGCTGGTTCTAACACTGAGTCCTAAATAGTGAGGTGTGACTAAACCTGATAACAAAGCTCTGTCCCAGGAACAAGCTGGGCTCCTGCCCCACTGCAGCTGCAGGGGTATTTTTGGGTACTTTTAATAACAAACCATCAGGAAAATCAGAGACCATTTCAGACACAGAGAGAACCAGTCACAGCAGATTTTCAGCCTGTCCACCCACATCACATCCACAACTAATCACAGCAACAGGCTCAGACCCAAAAGGGACCGTGAGCGTCCTGCAAGGGGGGCTGGAAGCGGTATTTTATAAAATGTTGTTATAATTCTGTAACAAATAGACATTTATTATATAATAACATACTTAATGTGCACATGTTAAGTATATTTAACCCAGCTAACCCTGTAGAATCCCAGGTATTTATATGATGATCCAAGGGTTTGTTTTTGTAGGTCCCTAAGAAAATCTCTTCAATTCCCTTAATTTTTAATGCCATATCCCTGTTGTTTGCAGACACCCAGAGCAGCAGGGGCCATCTGAGCCTTCACAGACACTCGGAAGATGCTTAATTTTTACTTATGTCTACATCTAATGAGAAATAAGGAAAGGAAGAACACAAAGAATAAGGTACTTCAAAGAAATAAATTCTGGCTTATTTTTTAGCCAGTTCCTGAAGTTGTTCTAAGCCAGTTTAAGCCACATGAAGAAGTGGCAATGAATGAATTTTTGCTGCTCAGGGCCTTTTTAAGAGTGAAGAACAACCATTATGAACCTATAAAAAGCAGCAATAGCAAACTGTGCTGTGTTTATCTTGTCACTTGACATATCAAAATACCCACTTAGTGTCAGCATAACAGACAAAAGTGTCTACAAAAGCAGAATTTTGCTCTGTGGTTGGAATACTTGCCCTTATTTCAATGACAAGTCTCACTAATAGAAGAGAATCTTAATTGTGAGCTCTTTTCCAGTATCTATTTATTATTCAGTATTCACACTGCAGAGCATCAGTCACGTAACCAGAGGAAAGGTGAGATGTGAACGTAATTTAGTGCAGTTTAGTAAATATTTGGCAACAGACTGCTTTTATTAGGGAGCAGCATTGCTGGATGCAGTAAACATCATCAATTCACACCACAGTTCCTCCTGGACTCTTTGGTCAGGCCTGTGCAGGGACACACTTTGGGAAGGAATTCCTAACGAGCAACCACATTGCAGCTTTCACATCACATTTGCTTTCACTGACCTTACACAGGAGATGATTTATTCATTAGAAAGATATTAAAATGCACTAAGCCTTCTTTTATCTCAAGGTGTCTGTCATTGTTTTGTACAGAAAATGGCACTTAGGAAGCTGTTTGAAGTCACTGACACTTCTTTTTAATTACTGGTTGCAATTAACTGGCTCCCAGGCAGCTTGTGTGGGAGAGGCTCAACCAAGGGACTGTGGCTCAGCTGGTGCCTCGTGAGGCCACAGCTCTCCCTAAACAGCTGAAGGTTGGGTCCTGCTTTCCCTCTCCCTTCCCTTGGTTACCTCCAACACCTTTCATCCTGAGCTGACCCCAGAGCTGCTCCACAAGGTCTTTGTGTTTTCAGCAATCCCAGTGAAAAATTCCTATTTAAGACTTAGCAAACTTAGTTTAAACTAGCTCACAAAACTTCTGAACCACAGACTGGTTTGGCTTGGAAGGGACCTTCAAGACCATCTCATTCCAACCCCTGCCATGGACAGGGACACCTCCCACTATCCCAGGTTGCTCCAACCTGGCCTTGGATGCTTCCAGGGATCCAGGGGCAGCCACAGCTTCTCTGGGCAACCTGTGCCAGGGCCTCCCCACCCTAATATTAGGAGGATATTAGGAATTTCCTCCTAATATCTCATGTAAATCCCTCCTCTTTCAGCTTCAAGCCATCCTCCTTGCCCTAAACTTATTCTGTGGTACTCAGTGTGATGGAGTTGATGTGGAAGTTACTAGATGTTCATCTGGCTGGCCCGGAGCTATCACTGCCAAGTTTATACATTCCTGTAAATTTGATTTTTTCTAAACACTTTTCCATCTTCCACCATGGACATCCTGTACTATTTCATGCTCTACTTATTCCTATAAGTACAGGCATCTTTCATTATTATAGGTATCAAGGCAATAGAATGTTGATATCCTGTGCTATCTTCTGTCCAAATATTAGTCCAGTAAAATACCTTTCCTGGACACACAGTTTTAAAATTATATTCATTTAGTATGAACCCTCCCCCCATCCACCAAAAAAAAAAAAAAAAAATCAGTTTTCACCTTTTTTTCCTAATTCAAAGTATTTTTTATGTTGTCCAATCACTTTTCTGCTTACTATGACCTTCATTGAATCAGTTGGTTAAATTATTGATCAATCAAATCTCAGAATCACGGATATTTTCCAGGACAGGACCCTACAACAGGATAGTACCAGTATTCCATGGGAGAAGAAATCTTCAAGTGATTTATTTAGAGCTTTTTGGATTCACCTCTGAGTTCAGGGACAGAGAAAAAATAAATTACACAGAATATGGGAATTCTTGCCCCATTGCTGTTCTAGTGGAGGTGTGGAACAGCTTGTATTCCTGCCCTTCCCACTGCTCTGCCACCTTTTCCTAGTCCTGGATGTGCAGCCCCACACCCTCACACCCACACAAGCCCAGAGGACATGGAAAAATGTTTTTAGATTATAGGCAATTCTGGGCCTTTGAAGCAATTACACTCGGGAGGGGGAGACAGGGAGGGCTCCAAACACCTACTGCTTCAAGAGCAGCATCCTAAAAATCCCCTCCAAGCTCCCCTCACACAGCCAGGTCCTCCCTGATGGCAAAGAGCAATAATCATCTTCGAGATACTCTGGCTTTGATAGCAAGAGATTATCCCAACTACAGCACTAAAGATTATTTTCTAACTAAAAAACACCCCCAAACCAACCCCCAATCAACAGCTCAGAGCCCCCTGTGCCCTCACAGCCCTGTGCCCTCCCACAGCCACACAAACATCCCCAGGGGCACAGAGTCCTCCCCTGACACAGTGTTCTCACCTCCTCAAAGGAGACCCAAGAACTGGTATCCCTAGTTTTGGAGGCTCTCATTGGTTATATTACTGCTTTTTTACCTTTCCAGTTGTCTCACCTCAAGGTGGTACAAGCCAATTTTAATCCAGACCCACCAATGTGAAACACCCTATAACACCAAGCAGATAATTCCAACTCCATTACTGGTCCCCCAAGTTCTCCCCTAAGCTTTTTGCAACAATAAAGACACAGGATATTAATTTGTTGGTTCCCCCCCCCCTTCTATTTCTACAGCTTTTAGAATTAATATTTTCTCTCAAAGAAAGATGATGTTAAAAGGGTTGAGTGTTCAGCTGTATCTTCCTATAAGTTGGTTCTCTTCAATAGAGCATTTCTGAGTGTTTGGCTTGTGGTTACTCTCAGTTCTTTTCTCTCTGACTCACAACAAGCACATTTACAAGTGCAAGACAAAGTGAACAAAGTCCAACAGAAAAGTTTTTAATAGAAATTAATGAATAGAGTCGTGCAACACCACCTTAAAGAAATACTCTAAACCTGGAAACCGAAATATATCTTTCCCCTGTTAAAAAGCTTAACCATTCAAACCCTCCTGCTTTTATTTCCTCGTGTTCCAAAAAGCAAATCCACATCACACCATCTTTCAACACACCACTTGTCATCTGGATTTTCCCCACCAGTTCATTTAAGAGTCACTTAAGTGCACGTGAAGTTTTAATGTGGGGAGGTGCTGGGTGTGCTCCATCTGCTGCACAACAGCTGAAGGGGAATAGCTGCAATTCCATTTTATAAGCTAAGATCTCAAGTTCTCTGGCAGAAAATAAACATAAATGACAAGCTGCTGCTTTCTAACAAAGACCATTTCCAGCTGCATGGGATCCATGAGGCTTGGACAGATGCTTGGCTGTGTCCTCCATCATTTGCTACTTCAGTGCTCTGGGAAAAAAGAAAGATGCTCCAGCCAGAGATCCCACATCACTCGGAGAATTTATAAAAGGAACAATGAGTCCTGACTGCCCATTTGCTTAGTTCTTAAATTTAAGAGGAAATTCCCTGCTCATCTGTGTTGTCAGGAGAAAGCAGGACAAAACAAGAGCACAGGGTTTATGTGGTAGGAGAGAGAAATTAGAACTCTTCTTTTGCAGGTCTGGTTAAGGGCACTTATTTTCTCCTTGCATCCTGTTTTTCACTAATCCTGCTCACTTGTAACTGGCACTGAGAACAGACAAGCTGCAGGAATCACAGTGTCCTTTCTGGATAAAGAACCAGTAATTAATTTGCATTAAAGTCTTACTGTACCTCTCCATCCTCCTCCTATTGTTAATTATCCATTGCCTAATAGCTCCTTATATACTTTCAGGGAGTAGATATCAATTTTGCCACTGGCTTTTATGATTCTCTTCTGATCCTAAACCTCTAGTATTGCCCTATTTTGGCTAAGAAGCAGCAGCAGCCTCTTTGGCCTCCAAATGATAATTAAAAAGCTCATTACTGAACCCCATTAAAGAGCTTCATAAAAGCCTCAGAAGGGGAATGACTGAGCTCAGCCACAAATGGTGAAAGATGGACAGTGTTGGAGAGGATTAAAAGGCCACCTACCACTTGTATTTGTGGGTAGGTGTGGAAGCACTTTCCTATTTCTTTTTGTAATTGAGGAAGCCGCTCCCACCCGACATTAATGGGATGTGGGGTTTGGGGTTTCATTTCACGTTCTACTTTCAATGGTGTAATGTAATGTAATCAGCTTTTACTACAAGATTAATTCAAATAAAAAGGAAAGAAAAATATGTGTAGTCCCCACTCCTTTTGTCTATACAGTTCCTCCAACATAAACACATATATATGTCAGCATCTGCTCTGGAGCTGAGACAGGAAATTAAAAGAATATTCTTTTCAGTGTGATTAAGAGACATGGAGTAATATGTATTTAAATGCCTTAAGAATTCTCAAAAACTTCTTGGAGTACTTTAAAAACGTAAGTCATTACACATACTTAATATGGCCATAGAAGAGGACTGCTTCTCCAGACTAGTTTCAATCTGCACTCATATATACAAACATACACAAATTCAAATGATATTTTCTTGAGTTCAGTTAAAAACCTGACTGTTTAACACTCAGATTGACATGGTATATTCTGTTGTCTCAGAACACCTACAGTACTGGAATGTAGTTCCACAAGACCAGAGAAGAGTTTTGCCTTCAAAGAGTAGAAACCATATATTCTACAGTGGAAAAATTAACATTATTGTGACTTATTTATGATTTTTTAGGAAAACTTATAGTTATTATCAAGTGTTTCATAGAAGAGAACGAGCACAGGAGCCATGATCATGCAAATCTCTTAAACTAACAAGGCAGGTGGAGATCCTGAGCAGGCTCAGCCTGGTTTGTGCTGTCAGACAGCTCTGCTCTCCTCTTACACACTCCTGAAAATGTGTCCTGGTTCTTTCTCCCCAGGGCTGCGGGAGAGAGGAACAGATTTCCATGGCACACATGTCCATTAGTGCTGGCTGGGCACTGCAGGGATGAGATCCCAGGCAGGCAGACACATCCAGCACCCTGAAGCACTGAGAGATGACTCAGCTGCTGGAGGCTTGGAAAGAACCATCTCCCACATGCTCAGTCTTTAGAGAGTGGAGTGACAGAAAATAGGAGTGTTCTACAGCAAGGGCAAAGCAGAGACAGAGCAACTGTGAGCAGGATGGGGATGAGATCCACCCAGGGCACTCATGTCACACCAGGCACTGAGGGAGGAGCAGCTCCCTCCCTGCAGACCCCTCTGGCATCCCCCCAGGGTACGGGGACAGCGAGCACTGCAGGGACACACAGACTGCAGGGATCACAAAGAAAATCTTCCAGACACAATCTGGGCAGAGTGGGAGATGCCAGAGGCTTTAGTAGTAACTCAGTGGCAGATCAGGAAGCAGGACACCACCTTTGTCGTTCCTGAAATGATCCCTCTCCTTTTTTTCTTCTACAATCTAATCCAGAAAAAGTTCTGGGTCTGGAATTACAGCAGCAGCATAACCCCTTCAGAACCACTCAGTCTAATTAGTTCATGAGCACACCCAAGAAAAATTCCTCCAGCTCCAGAGGACAAGAATCCTAGAATGGTTTGGGTTGGAAGGGACCTTCAAGACCACCTCATTCCACCCCCTGCCATGGACAGGGACACCTCCCACTAGCCCAGGTTGCTCCAAGCCCCGTCCAACCTGGCCTTGGACACTTCCAGAGATGGGGCAGCCACAGCTTCTCTGGGCAACCTGTGCCAGGGCCTCCCCACCCTCACAGGGAAGAATTTCTTCCCAATATCTAATCTAAACCTGCTCTCTCTCAGTTATTACTATCAGGAAGCAATTTAGACAGGTAGTGAAGCCAGAAATTACTGAAACATTCGGTCCCTTAGCCTTGAAATTTGAGAGTCTGATTCAATCAAAGAAAACTTATGCAGAGTATTCCTTGTTTCTCCAAACAGAATGCAAGAGTAATAGAAAAAGTTGGCAACCGGTTCATGGATGACTCAGAGATATTCACAACCTCCATCAATCAACCACGAGCATCCTTGGTTTGTTCAGCTTCCTCAGATTTTTTTCTCATTAAAATAACTAAGCAGCCACAACCAAAGACCAAGTGGCTCCCAACTGTTGGTTCATTCAGCAGCTCTGCTTTTGGTTGCAATAATTTCCTTCCATGTGAACAGATCCCTACACTGAGCCCTGGAGAACAATACTGCTCCTCCCTGAGGGTCCAGAAGAACTGCCAGGACAGAGAACAATTTCTTAAAAATCCAGATTTGGAAAAGCAACTTTTGCATTGACTTCAAACACAGATGAATGTCACGAAGCAGGCAGGGTTGATTTAGACTATAAAGGCAGCTCTATTTGTGCCATCAGTTTGAAGTGCTCTTTGCTCAGTTCCTCTTCAGCACCCAAAGCAATGCACTGCATTTCTCTCAGCGGTGACACCTCTGTCCAGATACTCTCCTGTGTTTCTCCAAGGTCTGTAGGCAAGGCAGTTACATGGTTGTGACCCCCAAATTGTGCAGGATGCTGTGGAAAGCATTCCCCAAGGATGCAGAGGACAGCTGCTGTGTGCAGAGCAGCCAGTTCACTCACACTGACCCGGGGAAGGACAGCTCACTTCAGTGCCCCGCGACGACAAACGGTCACAGTAGACCCAGTTCTTGAGAGCCAAACACTCATTTACAGGAGATAAAATGTACAATCAAAGCAAGGCTCAAACACCCTCCTAATGTTATCTTGGTGCTGTGCAGTCCTCTGTAGCTGTGCCTCTGAAAGTCTGTTGTCATCTTCACAGCAGCACGTGTTGGTCAGGAGGTGACTCTCCAGCAGCGCTTTTCAAAGCAGCTCCTTTCAGAACCAAAGGCAGCAGAAATAGATAAGGGCAAAAAAACCCCATCCCAGGCAAGCCAGGCTTATCTCAGTGTACTCTGAGCACATAATAAATGACAATGTGGGAGCTGCAATCCTCATCTTCATTGCAGAGTGGAAACTTCCCTCAATTTATGCATCAAAGCAGGGGGGTTATGAGAAGGCCAATGGCTGAAATGAATTCTTGCTGCATTTTTGATATTTGCTTGAGCACAAAGGGATATTTTTTACCCAACACAGAGTAATGGTAAGTCATCTTAATTCATGCACATGATGGGTCTGCAGTGTCCAGAAAGGAAGGGCTTGATTGATTTGAGCTCAAGGTTCATTTTAATGAGTGTTATGCTCCAATCTCTACAAATCAGTAGATCAAATTCAGTTAGACTGTATTATAAACAAAAACAAGTGAAGAAACTGGAAAACCAAAGATATCCAGAGAACATTTGCTAACTATGCTCTTGGAACTCTTCAAAACATGGCTCTTGAGTAAATGATTTTCCACTACTGCACCAGATACAAGACAGGTGAGAATAAAACTTGACTATGAGTGAGTCAGCTCATATTTATCTTCTAAATATTTTTTCTACCTGTTGTATGGTAAATGTTCATAATATTCAGTGAAGCTCCATTAATTTTACCTCCAATATCTATTTTTGTATAGAGATACTGCTTCTTGCATTAAAATTCAGGGGAGGAAATCTTATTCCCCTGCTACAGTTAATTATTATAAATAAATTACAGGGGTGTCCCAAGTAATGTGCTTGATTTAATCAACAAAAAGTTAATGAGGCCAAATTGATGCAGGAATTAGGCAAGACTGGCTGACAGGTATTTACAGATCCATCCAGCACCTAAGACTGCACAATCAATATGGGATTTGAGCAGTGAGGGCATCATGGAGAGACGTTACAGTGCTTTACTTTCTCCTCTTCACCTCCACAGGAGACAGTTAATGATGGGACAAAGCAGGGAGGCACCAAAGGTTACAGCTTCCAGCCAGTAACTGTTATTGAAGAAGCCTTTACAACCCTCACCAAGCTTTAATAACCAAGATTCTGCCTTTTGTTCACCTCTGAGAAGAGGCAAAATCTACAGATTCCCTTCTAAACCAATTTAGAGCAACATTAGTATAATCTGAAATTATGCAATACAGTATTTGGCTGCTACAAACATTCCAATTATTTATAATGCACACTTTTGGCTATTCTTCTGTACTGTGATAACCTAAAAGGTTCTTTTTGTCTTTATGTTTCTGTGAGCACATTCTGTTCTCAGTTTCCCCAGCATACAGTTTGCCTGCTTCATCTTCCATGTATTGACAACTGCATTTACTGGGACACTTCCAAAAGCATCATTAAAACAGCTCAGATAAGGAACCAGACACCTGAACCATGGTTAATTCCTAATCCAAGGATCATTCTTGAATGATCAGAGGCATAAAACTACCTAGAATACAGATTAAAATAGCAAAAAGGAAACGAGGGCCTTGAAAGTTCTCAGTAGATTTTTACACATCTATTTTTACTGCATATTTTCCTATAGGATGGAATTAGTCCAACCAGGACGTCCTGCAGAAAACAATGAGATCAGAAAGGAAAACTATGGAAGTTTTGATTTTAAGTTGTCAGTGTGCAGAATGCCACATACAAATTACTTTAGCTTCAAGTCCTATCCACGAAAGTCCCATCTATGAATTCCTTTGAAGGAAACGGAACTTTTTTTTTTCACCACAGAGGTGACTCATTAATAGAACTCACTTCTCCTACTCAGTTTGCCTGTGGATTTCCAATAGCTAGTATAGACTATTTTCATTTTATTACACCTTTTATTCCTGTCCTCATGGGGCTGTGTGAGTATCATTGCATCTCCATTAAAAAAAAAAAAAAAAACAAACAAAAAAGACAAACCAGAATAACTGTTTTAAATCTTAAAAAGATAAGCCAACTCCAGACCATACCCTGTCCTCCTCTGGAACTCTGCAACAGCTACAGTAGGAATGGAGTTGGCCTATGATCCTTGAGAGCCCTTCCAGCTCGGGACAGTCTGTGGTTCCAAGTGGTTCTGTTGTACTTGCTCTGTCTCAGTTCTGTTCTCTGGGGCTGGGACCCTTACCCAGCTGGAGGGACTGCAGAAGTGAAGGAGTTCCCATCTCCCTCAGCCCAGAACAGAGCAGGGAGAGCTCTGTGCCATGAGGGCACAGACCTTCCACCTCCTCCTCAAAAGCAGGTTTAGAGAGAAGCTAGGAAGGGACTCCAGTTGGTATCGGCTGCGTGGCAGGAATCTCATCTCCCTAAAACACCTGTTCATTTTAAGGTGACTGTCATTTCCCCACCAAACAGCTACTAAATGTCCTCAATTCTACTCAACTGCCCTCTGTTCCTGCTTGTCTGGGCCAGAGCGAGGGCACAGAAACAACGACTCAACCAGGAGCTGTTCAACAGGTGCTCCACAACCACCTTCATCCAAAGCCCTTGAAGCACACAGAAGTATAAGACATCCTACCTTTTCCCTTTCTTTATACTCTCATTCTACCCCTGAGACTTATCCAGCTCTCCCTGTGAATTCTAATGGAAAAGAACAAAAGCAACCCAGCCAGGATGGCAGAATAATGAAGGAAATTCAAACTGCTTTATCTCCTCCAAAGAGAAATCCTGTGGCACTACGAGCCCTCGGCTCCCTGAATTGAGTTGTGCACACACGTTGCTCATTAAACAGCCTTATCTTACACATAACCAGTGACTGGGAGCAGAACAACTCCTGCAAGAACGGGGGATAAAAATGAGCTGCACTGAATTAATGTGGAACCACTCACAAAGCTTTGTCTTCCCAAGATTGCAAATTCAACAACTGCCGGCCTGCTGAGAGAATTCTGTGCAGCACAATCAGCACTCAGATACATAAATTACAGCTATTTCCAGTGGAAATAATTTTAGGCAAAATGCTTGCATATGCTAGTTTCCCCACCTGGCTGGTATCCAAGTTTTAGCAAGACTTGATTTTCTTTTCAGTAGAAAAATCAGAATCGCAGTAATTCAGAAGTCAAACTAAGAATATAACACGTAGCCTGATGCAAAAATTTAATTTACTTGCAAACAGACCTGTGTTTACACAAGTCTTGCAAAAAAAAGTCATCCTTTTTCCCTTTAATTCACCTTTCAGAACAATACTATTGGACTTCCTCGATGATTGAGTCCAAGGAAACAGCACTAAGGGGGGAAAAACAGCTGAGTTCATGCAGAACATTTTTGTACAAAACATAGGTGGTGTTATGGCTGTGAAACTTAGAATTTGCAGCACCTGAAGCTTAAATCATGAACCAATATGAGATGCCTGAAGATTCTTCAACATGTTAATAAGAAATCCAGATAAATAAAAACCTACATGAAGCACAAAATCATGGACTTCCCTGAAGACCATCAGGTTAAGGAGGCCCCTACAACCTTCTCCCCCTGCTCACCAGCACTATCACGCAGTTACACATCAGACTGAGCCAATAACATGATTTTGGCTGCACTGCCTGAGAACTAGAACTCAGTTAACTCACTTCTTGCCTCAAAATAGCACAGCATTACTCCTTTGTTTTTCTACTTTCAACAGATGATGTGTAAAATTAATAGAAGGCTTCTCCTGTTAACACTGTTAAGCTTCCAAAATCTTACTAGCAAATCATCCAGTACTGTAGCTGTTCAGTGCTAAAATATCCACTGATTAACTATCAAAACTGGCACAGTTCCTTTGAAATATATTAATAATTCTACTTGGCAGATCAAATATGTCCTTTGAAACATATTGTTGAGGTACACACTCAACCTTTTTTTAAAAATCACAAAGTTTTAAAACATCTCAAATTGGGTATGCAGCACAAAAAAAGAAGGCACTCAGTAACACCTGGAAATATGGAAGTCTAGTTCCATTTACAATCAATTTCTATAATCCCCTTCCCAAAAATCAAGTGCTTAAAACGCCACTGCTGACACTGGCAGGTAATTCTGTTACACGGGAGCAATTACCCCGAGGAAAAGGCTTTGCTCCTGTGAGCTCATCCACTTAGGGCTAAAATGGACACAGAGTGAAAAACCTGTGAAAACTATATTAACAGAGCTCAAATACTCCCAGAATTACAGAACATGCTGAGTTGGAGGAGGCCCACAAGGATCATTGAGCAGACCCGAGATCCAGTCAAGCTCATAATCAAGCTCTCATGCAGGATCAGCTGCTGGGGCCAGGGTGTTGTCTCGGTGTTAACTCTGCTGAAACCATCCTGGTTCCTCAAACTTTGAACACACACCCTGCTTTTGGAAGTCTCAGTTGACAGATAAGCTGAGAGCTGGCCTGCAAAGGTGTGACTGGCATTCAATCACTTTATACTATGAAAGTCCAGTCCCCTCTGTGCAGTTGGGTTCTTCCGACAAAACCCTCCCTGGGAGTGTGTGGAGATCCCCCCTTGGCTGGGGATGTCCCCCAGGGTCACCCCTCGAGGCTGAGAGCAGAGATCTCCCTTGGTCTGGGTGAGTTACATCAGATCTCTACTTAACAATTATTTCTTTTTGCTAGCTTTAATATAACTGCTTCAATAATTGCTTTGTTACAGTGCCCTGTACTACTTCATGCTATATTAGACTCTACTAGTAGATTTTTAGTTATTTATATTGTTTTAGTGTTTATGTTGTGCAGTAAATAGTTCTGATTAAGGTTTTTTGTCTGGTCATTTGTATAAAATAAATTATTCATTTTATATAAATACTCTCAGTTTGCCGTCATTAAAACCTGTGGGTCAAAGTGGTTCAAGACCTCTATAATTCCTTTCAATTTAAACCGTTACCACAGTCCGAGGCTAAGATGGGATTCAGCTGCACCTAAACCCTTCCCTGAGAAGGAGTTTAGAAAGCAAGGGAGTCCTTCCTGCACCTTGAGACTCAACCAGCAAGGCTTTGCTTTTTAAAACTTAGTCTCAGCCTTCCACTCTGCC
>NW_020884984.1:196988-275219 GCF_003945725.1 Corapipo altera | reverse complement strand
ATATATCACCCCCAGCTCACTGTTTCAGATATATCACCCCCAGCTCACCCGGCCTGCAAAGCAGCGTCACCTCCTCCTCTTCCAACCTGGTAAGAGTCTTGCAAACACCATCTCTAGCCTTGAATCTCTACTCTTCACTACTTCTGTGACTTCATCTAAAGCTAGAACTGAACATTCCATTATTCTAAACACCACCCCGTTCCCACAGTGCTGTTCAAGCACACAATTCAATGCAGGGCTGCAGCTCCACTCCCCTGGGCCAGACTTTGGGGCTGAACTCAGGAAATCTGCTCGTTGCTGAGTCACCCGCCCTGTGGCTCCAGGATCTCCCATCACTCCATCCTCCTGGCCCTGCAGGATGGAGCTCTCCTGCCTGAACAGTATTCCTGGGTCTTGGGCCAGGGAACGAGCTGGCAATGCCACATTACTCTCTATTCACCACACTGATATTCCAGAGGATACGAGGTGGGGTTGGACTTGATCTTAGAGGTGGTTTCCTGTACTAAGACTTGGTTTCATCACAATCTCCTACTCCTCGAAAATCTGTTCCAGCCTACTTTTCATGTGATGCCAAGAGGCACAGGATGACAGATTTTTAGAAGAAATATAAATATGTACTCCCAATATTATTTTCTTTTTGTTTTGTTCATTTGTTTCCACTCATTCTGTAAAAGCGGATGTTTCTCAGGTTGCCCAGAGAAGCTGTGGCTGCCCCATCCCTGGAAGTGTCCAAGGCCAGGTTTTATGGGGCTTGGAGCAACCTGGGCTAGTGGAAGGTGTCCCTGCCCATGGCAGGGGGTTGGGATGAGATGATCTTGAAGGTCCCTTCCAACCCAAATCATTCCATGATTCTATGATTCTGTGTTTCATACCGTTTTTGGTGGGGAAGTATTTTCAACATCACAAATGTGTCATCACTATTTAAGATGCCACAGAAGCAGTTCTGACAGATTGATGACTGGATCACTGCCTTTTCACTCTGAAATTCAGATTAAAGCTTTGTCATTTTAAAGCCATTGGCAGCTCCAAAGCCACCTCAAGTACTAGAAGTTGTTTCCATATGTTTTATTTCTGTTAGCAGTAATAAAATTAATTTAATCCAGCATCAAGAGACTCATCATATTCCACTCTACTGCACAGGGTCAGCCTGAGGTTTATGTAAAAATCTATTGGAGGAAAATTTGGGGGGTTTTGAAAATTACTAAGTGATGATTTTGCACATTTTAAGGACTGGTTATAAAACTGTAGAAGAATCATTATGGAACAATTAAAACCGGCCAGAAAAGGCCATCTTTACATACAGTCACTGAGTCATTTCCATTGCACAGCAACACACTTAAACTTGAAAATTAGTTTTACAAGTTAGTTTTAAATTAAATTAGTTTTAAAGTCTATCTCCCATTAATTCCCCAAACCTGTACTTTGCAGGTTCTCAGAGAGGAGGCTGAGTCACACAGTTCAAGTTGAGTTTCCTGGAGTAAAACAAAGCAGAAAGTTCCCAAAACTTTGCTTCCTGCTCAACTTTGTCTGCAGTTTGTCAGGGTCTGTTTAACAGCCATTCCTCCCACTCCACACAGCACAGAATGAGGCTGACATTCTACAACTCTTTCCTGCTCTCAAGTAAATTAGACAATTACTTTTCCACTTAATCTAATGTATACCTTTACAAGAAATTAGCCTTTCTGCATGATCCTCAACAGACACACAACTTCCCACCTCCTCCACCCATTAAAGACTGAGACTTTTCTTTTAGTTCAGCTAAATAATTTAGCTGATGTCTTCTCCATAGCTGGTACTTCAGCTGCCCTCTTCTTCCTTCTTTTTAAACTAACCTTCAGGCTCTCTCCTCTTTCTTTGCCTATATCATAAATTAAATGGGTATGCACAGAACACCCCATTTTTTTGGCAATAAGGAGCCATGAAAGCCCTCTCCTCCTATGCAGTATTACTTACAGCTTCCCACAATTTGTACCTCATTTCTCTTTTAAAAACAAACAACTGGGAAGGAACAACTAGGAGGGAACCAAAAAACCCCAAAGAGGACAGATAAATTCCAAATTTGCCCAGGACAGCTGCTGGGAGAAGGTCAGCAAGGTGCCCTGTGCTGCCAGCTGACCCCAGCACGAGCTGCAGGAAAAGCATCCCAGCAGGAATGTCGTGGAGCAGTTGTGGGGAGTAGCTCCAGTCAGTCAAGTGGAATTCATCTCACTGGCAGAAAATCAGCACAGGGATACCCAGGGAAATGGTTAATTAGATGAAACATCTTTAAGCCATTTGTACCACTACTAATCTCCTATAAGAACAAAACTAGGAGAAGGAAAGGCAGGGCAGAGGTGTTCCTGGGCAGGTTTCAGGGGTGTTCTCCTCAGAGCTGCTCCCTGATCCTGTGAGTGCCCCTGCACCCCACGCCCTGCTCGCCCCCTTGGCTCTGTGTCCATTGGACACCCAGGGGCCACAGCAGAGGGCAGAGGAACCTGGAGACAAACTATTGCTGCAAGCTTTGCTGTGATACGCTCCATACACACATCCTCATCTGGAACCATCAGGTAACACTACCAAATATCAGAATTGCCTGTAAAACAAATTACATTTTCTACTGGAAACATGTGAACAAAGACAGCTAATTAAAGCAGCCCCTCGCCCCGACAGCTTCACAGCTCACTGTGTGTGTGTGTTCATTACATTCAGAATGCAAAGTATTCAAAGCAATTTATCAATTTTAATAGATTTAACAAATACCTGGGCTTGGAAATTACATGGCATTCAGCAAAAGGAAAGCAAGGCGAGTTTATTACAGTGCAACAATGTTATAAGCAGAAAGAATTTTAAGGGCTTGCACAATGGGATAATACATTATTTTTTGCCACAATGAGAAAGCCAAATAAAAAAGTCAAGATGATTTTTAATTGTTTCAGTATATTATTTGGAATCATACTGCTTTTCTGCATCAACCTTGCCCCTGCACTGTTAGATTTAGTATTTTCTGCATTTCAAAACATCTTTTGTATGTAAAAATCTAGGCATCTCTTGGATATTCCATTCCAGTATGAAAACCACCAGCTATTCCAAATCCAATCTCTTGGTCAAGAGTCTGATGACACTCATTCAGCTGCAAGAGACCAAACCAAACCAAGGATTCCCAGTCCCAGGGTGTGTTTGGTGTCAGACTCCATGGCCCAAACCCTCCTTGTGTCCCAGCCTGGGGGTGGGGAGGAGAGGTGAGAAAGACAGGGACAAAACAACACAAAAAACTCCACAAGAAACAGGTATTTGCCTCTCCTTTGGAATCCTGGTTTTTTCTATTTACTGAAAATGTCTCAAAATACTCTTCTAGAAGAATTAATAAGTTTAATGAGGATGCCAAAGGTGGAGGTTTGTCAGGATGAAGGGAGGGCAAGGGAAGGCAGTGCCTGGTGCAGAGCAGACTCTGTGAGCCAGTGCCCATGGCAGTGCAGCTGATCCAAGAGACTGAGCTGGTCCTCCCTCTGTGTCTGCCAGAAACACAAAGATAAAGGTTAATTACTGTACCTGTGCAGCCTTGAACATGAGAAACACCTCACTGCCACATGACAAGGCACTAAACTGTCACCGGGGAGAGGTCTGTGGTGACCCAGCAATACCTGCTAAGATGTCACCCATCTGACCTCCAACCCATCTGACCTCCAACCCATCTGACCTCCAACCCATCTGATCTCCAACCCATCTGACCTCCAACCAACCTTCTGGCACAGGGCCTCGAGGGCAAAAACAAATGGTTTCATCCCAGTTTATTTGGAGTGACCCTTTACCTTCAGTGTTAATGTCTGAGTTGCTCAATCCCAACCAATGCTTTTCCTTGCTGACCACACACATAAGTCGTAATTTCACTCCATGTGGTGTCCAGTTAATGCTGAGACAGAACATTCTATTCCTGGCCTCTCACCTGCTGCAGCTCCTTCCTACACTTGAGTTCATGAACTGAATGGAACCACTTGGTGGGTCAGTACATGGATTTGTTGGTGCTTTGCTGATATCTCTGTGAGCAGGAACAATAATTTGTTCTCTTCTGAGTTCAAGCACCATTCCCCAGACTGACCTGCTCATTTCATTTGAGATAATTACATTTCATCTTCATTTACCAGAAATAAAAGAAAACAGTATGAAGTGAATTAACCACAATGTAAAGACGCTGCCTAGACACTGATAAGGAGCTGAGGGAGCTTTTGCCCAAGACAAGGCAAGAGCTGACCAGGATGATGCGCAGCAAACATAAAAACACACCCTCAGTGACATTTCACCTCTGAGAAAATGCAGTTTAAGAGGGAGGGTGAAAGAGTTATACTGAAAAAGCATTTCAGGACTATGGCTGTGCCTTGTGCTCGCATTGCCTGCTCCTGCATTAGCCTGTTGTGCCCCACAGATCCTGCCAGATTCTGTGGAGGCACCAAGTCTGAGCAGACCCTTCCTCCAAGGGGTATAATCGACCTGGCAAGACACACCAACATTATCCCATCAGTCCTTTGGCCTGTCAGTCAAATAACACACACACTGAAATATCCCAGTTTGTTAAGATGAGGGGGGAACAAGGGTTGGAGTTCTATTTGTGGTTAGGTTTTAGGTAGCACTCAAACCAGAGCTGAAGTGACTGGCCCTCAGCTGTGCCTGTACACAACTTAAACACCTCAGAACATGGTCTCTAACAGATGAACTCAACTCTTACCAGAGTGTACCCACAGCAGTGATGCCACACACCCCCCCAGCCCCACCTGAGCGGCCAAACCCCACAGGAGGCTCAGCAGGTTGAAACAAGAATGACCACTACAGGTTGAAACATGACCTCAATCAACCACACTCATGCAAACCCATGTGCCAGTGGATTTATTTTCAGTTTGCATTAGTCCTTCCACAACCTGCCAGCACAGTGGCAACTCTGCTGGGAGTTAAAAAGCCAAGGAATAAAGCACAGGCTTGTGATCCTCTCCAGTTCAGTTGCTGTATATTAAACACACTCCCAACTTGCCCTGCACAGCTCAGGTCCACATCCACTGATCTTGGATTCTGTTGTAAGAAAAAAGCATTTCAGAGGATCTTTAACCACCTCCTGCTGACTTCTGGTTTTCTGATATCACACCAACTATTCTGCAACTCACCTGTTTCTGTGCATGGGCTGCACACCTGTGGCTAAGAACTGGATTTTTAACTCTGCAAGGGAAGACCCTGCCTTTCTTTTAGGATTTTACAAGAAATAAAATGCAATGTCTTTAGACGCAAAGTCCTGACAGGCCCCAAAACAAGCTGCAGGGTTTTTATGGTGAACCCACAGCCAATATTATGAACCTTATTATCAGTGATCAGTAGTTCCACTCCTCGAGAATCAAGGCATCTGCTTTATGGCAATGGTCTAATGAATATGGAACACTCTGGATTCAAGTATGGAATTTGAACATTTCAGTCCTGTCGAGAGCACTTCTACAAGCTCTACAAATTTGACTCAGCCACATTTGCAGAGAGGTAGAAATAAAAGATACCCTGGAGGTAACAAGTATAAAATAGTAAATGAGTAAGTGAGAAGTAAAGTATCTGATAATTCCATTAAATGCTCCACATTCCCCGAATCTTCCAAGTGTATAATGAGGATTGTAATAATGAGTCAATGAAGGTTCTTACTGTCAAGCAAAGAAGAGGAGAATGCTAAGAAAGCCAGAACAAGCACATGGACTTCTCCCCAACACACATGCTGCCCCAAAATCTGGCAGGCAGCTTTGCCAACACAATTGACTGTCAAGCTCACATTTTGACCGAAAATACCAGAAAGTAACTATAAATCACTTTTTGCAATGATCAAAAATAATACATCAGTCTTAAGCCACACTTGTATAGAATTATTCAGTATCTTATCAAGGTCCTTTATTCAAAATGAAATGGCATGCTAAGCAGAACCAACAAACCCCCCATTCTAAAAAAAACTATTTCTATTTAATGCTTTTAAATAAAGCACTTTCTTAGACCAAAGACAAGACAGAAAGAACATGAGGTACACATACCTGATGCTTCTTGAGCTGTCACCTTCAGACCTGTAAAGTAATACATAAATACTTAGGACATAGTTATTTCCAGCATTTATAACTCAAAAAATCACATACCTTCTTCAGCATTCCCTCTCTTTGTGTTTCGGTAAGTTTCTCTAAGCCTTGTTGTATTTTTTCTGCTAATAAGACATTTAGAAAAGAAACCAACCTACTTAGATTTGGAATAAATCTATTAGAAGCTAAACACCAGTTAACATTGAAGTCAATAATTGCAGTATTAAAACACGTGACACCCTCTGAACCCTCAGTAAAGACCTTCTGCAATACCAAAGATTTGTGTTCCAGACCTGCCAGTGAAAAGCACAGGCCTCTGACACTCTTCTAGAAGGTTAGTTTGTACCTTTGTTTTTTTCTTCATCTTTTTTCACTCTTTAGCTGAAAAGGTCACAGGCAAATAGGTTTAAAAATCTAATCCCCAAGGCTTATCAGGCACTACCCAGAAAGGGCTAAGATTTGCAAATAAAGGTAATTTAAAATATTTAAAACCTCACACTTGTCTGAATTTCATAGATGAGGAAATAAAGACATACTAAGTTCCAGAAACTCCTAAATGGCATGTTTTATTAAGGTGAGATAATTTCAGCAATCCAACCTGAAACAAAGCTTCTCCTTTTTCCCCAATATTTTTAAAGCAAGGAAATTTAATTCAGGGTCATTGACACTGCCAAGAATCCCATCTCCAAAGAGAAAGGGGAACATAATACTCCACCATTTCATCAACAAACACAAAATCCAGAAGAAAACATGCAAACATTTGCCCAGTTCCTTTCTTTTCTCACTCCCAAGCTATCCAGCCTCAGTGGTACAGAAACCTTTGACAGATCAGCAGGATCTGCCAAACCAGGAATCAAACACTCAAAGCAAAGCAGAAGATTCCAAAACAAGGCCTCAAAACACCATTTCCATGGCATCATCCAAAATAAAAAGGTGACCAATATGAACTTGCAGACTCCAGCCTTTCAGTGACAACAAGCCAGCACCAAAGCTGCATCCTCAAATTTAAGGACGAGGGTGTTTCTTTAGGAAATTTCTTTAGGAAAGTCCCCTGCCAGAATGACTCAAACACCCTGACACCCATCATCCCACCCACCTGCTAACACAGCCCAGGGGCACAAGGGCAGAGGGGAGGGACTGGCCCACGGCTAAATTCTCATGTCAGGTCACAGCTTCATGAAGTCACAGAATCCCATCATGGTTTGGGTTGGAAGGGACCTTAAAGCCCATCCATTCTACCCCCTGCCCTGGGCAGGGACACCTTCCACTAGCCCAGGTTGCTCCAAACCCCGTCCAACCTGGCCTTGGACACTTCCAGGGATCCAGGGGCAGCCACAGCTTCTCTGGGCAACCTGTGCCAGGGCCTCCCCACCCTCACAGGGAAGGATTTCCTCCTAATATCCAACTAAATCTCTTCTAGTTTAAAACCATTCCCCTTTGTCCTATCACTGTCTGCCCCTGTAAAAAGTCATTCTCCCTCTCTCACAGAAAACCCCTTCAGGCATTGGAAAGGGCTCCAAGGTCTCTCCAGAGCCTTCTCTGCTCCAGGCTGAACACCCTCAGCTCTCTCAAAGCTGACCCAGAGATAATTCCTGAGTGTCTTGTGCTTCCCGTCTCCCTTTCTAAAGCCTGCCTGGTCACTTGAAGCTGTCAGGTTTTTAGATACACGCACAGGTGCTCTCACAGACACACAGGAACTTCACAGCAGCTTTTTCTACATGGAAGTTCTGTGAACCCAAGGGTTGGCAGAGAGCTGAGCTCACCTCTGCATCCCCAGGAGTCCTGAAAAAATTAATGAATCCAGTGTTTAACTGACACCTTCCCACACTGCTTTCAGCAAATTACCTCTGGCAGAACATGGCTGAGAAAGATGTTCCTGTAATTGCTTGTACTTTCAAGTTTTCAAATACAGCCCAGACAACTGCACTGTTAATGGCTTCATTTTCTGCCTTTCCTCTTGATTGGAAGAACAAAACCATCTCAACAGGGAAAATGTCTCCAAGTGCTCAAAGCATCCCAGTGTCACTGGAAGCGACCAGCGATCCTAGAGCACCTTTCCATCATCATTAGAACTTAATAAGTGTTTTAAATATGGTGAGAGGAGTCCCAAGGTAAAGGCTGGGGCTCAGCAGGGTGCTCTGAGCTATGTCCCAGCACCAAGACTGGAACCAACCACTGTCCCCAGCTGACCCCTTCCAACCCAGCACAGCCAAAACCAAGCAGGACCCACCAGCCCTTCTTCATTTTGAGGAATCCCAAAGGTCAGAAAAGCTATGAAATTTTGCAACTGCCAAATTTGCATTTTCCAGGCTAGGATTTACTCCAGTCAGTTCTGCAGAGTTACTCAGAGCTGGTCAATTCTGCTCAGGGAATGAGTGACTGATGAGCAGACCTGAAAGAACACTTTTCTCAAAGAACCCACTACCTGCAGTTTGAAATAAAGCATTAGATTTCCTTTAAGCATTCTTTAAAAGCCAGGATTTGGGATCAATATTTATGCTCTAAGTATGTGCTGGGCTCTGGATTTGGTTTTTTTTCCTTTTCACCCAGACAAAAGATATGAGACTGTCACTGCTGAGACAAGGAGAAAGGTGAAAAGACTTCTGACAGCATCTTGCATTATTTATTTTAAGGTAGTCTTTTAAGGAAAAAAGGCCTACAATATACAGAATATCTTCTGTGCTACAGACTTTAAACAGAACACTCTCCAAGATTTCTCCCCTCAGCCCTGTCTGGTTCCCAAGATTTCATTTTGAAAACTGAATTTTAACCCACATTCCCACTGAAGTACAAGTTTGTCTTCTTCCCAAGCCCAGGAATTTCATTCTCAGTAGGAAATACAGCAAAGCACGTCCTCTTTGAGATTGTTACAGTCAAGAGAAGAAATTACTTTGCTTCTATAAGTAATTACTGTAATTTCACTGGAAGCAGAGGCCAGGAGGAACAGGTACCATCATAACAAACCTTGGGCAAAACCCCAAATGTACAGAACAATAAAAAAACCAGTACTTAATATTTACAGGAGGCAGCAAACCAAAGGGACTGGTAAAATCCTGAAAGGCTTTTATTTAGGTTTGTACTGCCACCACCCTCTGTCAGCCCACATCCAAAAGCTGAGGATTTCGGAAAACCTCTCCATTCACGTTACCAAAATGTCTCTTTTTCTTTGCATATCTGAGTGACAGTCACCACTATCCTCCTATAAATACCCTGGGCAGGAAAACCACGAGCCAAGGAGTTGGTTGGCAATTTTTCAACAAACTATTCTTGGTGGGAGGTTTTCAGCTCCTAAAAATTGAAAGCCACTTACAGGAATAACACAATTTTGAAGAAGACTTTGAGAAATGCACAAGACAGAAAAGCCACTCAAATTGGGAATGTGAGAGGTTCCCTTTCCCAGTCAGCAGGTCTCTTGGTCACTGAGGTGACAGCAGGGGCAGGAGCAGCAGAGCTCAGTCAATGGCTGTTCCTCATTCAAAAGATTTTTGCAAATCTCTGGCTCAGCCCAGTAGGAAATGTTCAATTCTTGTCATTATTCCTTCATTATTCCTTCTCTTCGAGTCATAATAAATAAGCTGAAAGTCTTCTGGCATCTGATTTGTTGTTCACACTTTGAGCTGTACTTAGAAGTGGAACAGCTCAATCTAAGGCTGCTTCCCAAAGCAGCTTCAGGACCAGCTTTCCCTCTTGCTCATAAAAGTGACTATTTTCCAAATAAAATACTGTTCAGGACCATTAAGTCTTATTATATAGACTGATATACACAACTACCCCTGCAACCATTTCAAGCTCAGCAGATACTTTATTTGGGCAATGAGCAGAGTTATGGCCATGTCCTATAAAAACAGATTACACAGAAAGTATAAACAACAGTTTTAAAACTCTATTTGTCTAAGATTCATGTTCAAGGGTGCGAAGTGTGGCTTTACATGGCAGGGTGGAAAACCAGCACTGAAATCTTCTTGTAAAACCCCACAAGTGGACAGGACTTCAATATTTTTCCCAGACCTACAGCCACCTCTGTGCTAGCAATTCCAGTCAGATCTCCCTAGAGCTGTCACTTCCATCAGAGTAAAAGGAACTGGGGAAAAGCCAAGGTTTATAACAGCATGTCAAACATCCACACTAAACAATCAGACTCCATCTGAAATACTTGTTCTTACAAGCCCCAGGAACTAATGTTATTTTAGGAGACCTGCTACATGTAGAGTGTACAGTAACTATATATTAAAGAGCTTCTAATTCCATTTTTAACAAAAGGAAAAGATTGGACCAAGTCTTTACAGAGCAATACAAGGATCAATGCATTTGATTAAGCCTTGCTTTGAGCACAGAAAGTGCCTCAAGAAACAAAACCACACCTGGTACAGGTTGTTCTTTTGTAGTGTGTTAAATCCTTCAGCATTTGTAATGCAGAGGAACAGATTCCCTTGAAGGAGAAGAGCTTCAGAGAGAATTCACTGATGGCTACACAAATGATCCTCCTTCATCAGGAGGAGGCAACAGTGTGTTTTGGTGTGAGGTTTCTGCAGGTTAACGTTCTGAGCAGCAATTCAAAACAAGGGAGATGTTGCCAGGAAACCTCCAGCCCCAGCTAAAGGCTATTAGAGCTTTCCAGGATTTCTATTTGAGGCTGCTGTGTCTGAATGATGCCCCTGTGGATCACAACAGATGTGCAACACTCTGCCAAGGGAAGAAACACCCTCTCCAGGGGGTCTGGAAAGAGCAGCCTCATGGGCTGCACAGATCCTCAGACTGGAGAGCTAAAACCTCCCCAGCTCAGAGACAAGCACTGCCCTGCCTTGTTCTCCTGCTCAGTGGGTCTGGACCAGCATCACAGCACTGCCAGCAGTGTACAGAGGTCAAAGAATCCCACAGTGGTTTGGGTTGGAAGGGGCCTTAAAGCCCATCTTGTTCCACCCCCTGCCATGGGCAGGGATGCAGGGACACAGAATCCCAGAATGTGCTGAGTTGGAAGGGACCCAGAGGATCATCCAGTCCAACCCCTGGCCCTGCACAGGCCCATCCCCAAGAGTCACCCCCTGTGCCCCAGAGGATCATCCAAACCCTCCTGGAGCTCTGGCAGCCTTGGGGCTGTGCCCACTGCCCTGGGGAGCCTGGGCAGTGCCCAACCAGCCTCTGGGGGAAGAACCTTTGGCTGAGATCCAACCTGAGCCTGCCCTGACACAGCTCCAGCCATTCCCTGGCTGCTGTCCCTGGTCCCCCCAGAGCAGAGCTCAGTCCCTGCCCCTCCTCTGCCCCTGCCCAGGAGGTTGAAGACCCCCATGAGGTCTCCTTCCACTAGACCAGGCTGCTCCAAGCCCTGTCCAACCTGACCTACACCCAGGAACAGACAGAAGCAATGGAGATTCTCCCTTCCAAAAATTGTGTTAGTCTGCAAGATTATTTTAAACAGGGTAAGAAATACTCTACTGGGCTGAAGACTTAGATGAAGTGATAAAGCACTAAGACTAGTAAGGCCTGTACAGTCAGTGGCATTTCAACAAATTAGGTTTCAGGATGAGAAAAATTCTGAATTTCACCATTAATTACAGTCTCTCCAGCAAGATTCTGTCACTATGCACAACAGAAAGAAGGAATGAGCACTCACTGCAAAAACATGCTCCTGGCCTGCCCACCCCAAAAGTAACAGACAGAACACATCCAGAAGCACAATTCCTGCATTGTACTTGGATTTAATACTGAGATAAAAAC
Organism: Corapipo altera; assembly: GCF_003945725.1. NCBI lineage: Eukaryota > Metazoa > Chordata > Aves > Passeriformes > Pipridae > Corapipo > Corapipo altera. Next base: position 263,442 of record NW_020884984.1, on the reverse strand, counting down.
TATATTGCACAATAGGAAAAGCACTATTTTCATGGATTATTTGAAAACAGCAATATCCCAACAACCTCCTTGTTCTTTTCCAAACAATATGAGAAAGTCTAATGGCCACCCCCATTTGATTCAGTACCTCACTGGATGGAATCTCCAACAACTTCCTACTGACCATTCCTTTCAGAAGGTTCCATCTGAGGTAACACATGATGCATGTTAGAGTTGGGAACAGAGAAGATGCTGCTAATAAAGGACAGCCTTTGGAAAGAGCTGTGTGAAGGCAGAATAAATGTAAGCTCAAACGTGTCAAAAGAAAAAACAGTTTAAACTGAGCTTCTCCATTGCAATGGCAATCAAGGGTTTCTCACTACCTCACTCTTGGAGATGTTCTTGTTAAAGCAAGCCTTCTGCATACTGAAAACTGGGAAAAGCATCCACAAGTTTTTCCTTGGAAAAAAAAATGGTAACAGAAAGAGATCCACAAGCCACTATGTGATTTTTTTTTAAAAAAAAAGCCTAAATTCCTAGAAGTGTTTCAATGTCACAAACCAGAACACGTATTTATCCAGTAGAATATGAAGATGTGAAGTTTGATTTTAGAGAGCATAAAGCATCTAATCCAGTGATATTCAGCAAACTTAAGGACTGGAAAATAACACAGAGCCTTCCAGCCTGGTCCCACGTTTGTCTGCCCTCACCACTGCACCTCCCGAAGGATAACGGGACACATTCCCAGGGGGAATTCAAAACAAGACAACTGAAGTTGTTAGTGCAGCTCTGCATCCACCTCTTCCTCCCTAAAGCCTGTAGGAATAGCCAGGAGACGGATGGCAGTAATTCCCAGCACCCAAAGCCCAGCAGCAGGAGCAGGATGGGAACACCCTCGGGAGCAGCAGCACCCCAGCAGGGCTCCTGTGGCCTCTGGGACCGTGTGTCCCCCACCCCACTGGTCTCACTGGATTGATGCCAGCACGTGGCTCAAAAGCTTCATCCCAGAGGAGGTGCTTGAGGGCAGGAACTGCTCCCTCTCCCCCTGTCCGTGCACCATCCTGGCTGTGCTTTGATCCAGCAGTTTACTTGGAAGGGAACTATGGAGTGACCAGTTCCAAACCTCTCCTGTTGCTGAGACACAAGAGTAACACCACAGAGAAAAGACAGCAAAATGTGGGGCTGCAAAGGCCCAGCAGCCAGTGAATGTCACAGCTGGCTCTGCCCATGGAGAGGATGTGCCACATAATCTGTGGGATACTGTGTGTGTTTGGAGACACAGCCCCACATCCCTGGGCTGCAACATCCCTCCCTGCAGAAGTCTGTGGCTGTTACAGAACTCCTGAGTTCCAGAGAGCTTACAGGAGGGGAAGGGGGATCACACCTGCCTGCCAGGGAAGCTGTTGCCTCAATCACTTTGGATGGGTCTGGAATTCAGAGACTCCCCAGACCATAAGGTCAGTTTGAAAGGTAGCACAGGGTCAACACCTATGAGACACCTCCCTTTTTCCAGTTACAGGAGGACTGAGAGCTGCAGTACTTCCCCTCAAGCATTGTAGATAGTCTTCAGAATTTGCAGCCTAGAATCCTTCAGGCTAACACTGCTGCCCCACCAACAACCATGTCTGATAAACCCCTTTAAGTGAAAATAAAATGGGTCATGGAACAAAATTGTGGTGCAGTAAAATGCAAGTCATTCATGCAGTTGGGAGGTTTGAAGTCTGGGTGCCTCCACCTTCCTTCCTAAAAGGCAGGGAACACCCCTTGGCGCACTGGACCAGGACCAGCAGTGCCTCAGGCCCACCTCCAGCTCTGAAGGGAAAAACTCCATGTGCGTCTTTGCAATGCAGTCAGCAAAAAATTTCCTTATGGAACACCCCAGAGAAGGTACCTCATGGTCAGCAAAAGTCTTGGGAAAACCACCTGCTCCTAAGGCAAAGGCCTAAGGGATGAGAGTCAGTGTTCCTACCGTGTCTAGTCCCCTATCTCTGTTTAACAGACAAGTTTTGTTGTGTATAACCAGAAATAAAACTGAGGGCACTTCTCACATCCTGCAGCAAACACCATAAATTGGAGCCAGATTGGCTCTTTGACTTCTCTAGTTTAATGCCCTCTCCAGTTTCTAGGACCAGAAATCTGTACTTTGCACATTTTCAACTGTATTGCAATAAACATTTCTAGCAAGGATGAATTCTGTTAATCCACATCAGATCCAAATCTTGAATTCTGCTGTGCAGCAACAGGTGAATAATGCAGAACTGTGCCTCTAATTGCTAATTATCAGTTGTACTGGCTCATAGTCCAGGACTTAGAGCAGGACAGCCTGTCCTGTTACAGGAGAGAAACAAAACAGAGGCACCAGTAAAAGCTGACATCCCACAATATTTGATGAAACTGTAGCTTAGAGGTTTATAAATACATTAAATAATGGCACTTTCAGTAGTGCCAGTTTATATTTTACTCATGATAGTCTTACCAGGTGCACAGCTTTGTCCTGTCTCCAAGTGAGCAGCTCTTTTACAACACAGTGCCTCAGTTTCTTATTTTACTGCAGTGCTTCTACTGTCCCATGTGGAGACACCTTCACATCAACACAATTAAACAAACCCACTGCAGCCTTCCAAGAAATTCCAACTGAGTTACAACGGAACCAACATCATGCTAAGGCCTCAGGACTCTTGGTCACTTCAAGACACAGGAAAAAAGTTATTTTTTGATAATATTTTGAGAGTATTCCATGTTTTTAAACACTGGTTTGATGTTATGCTGAATGGATTAAAAGCTTTCTGGTCCATTAGTCTCAGTTTTCCATCCATTTCAGTTCACTGGGCACCAGTTCACTGCTCACACCCTCAAAAAAGCCATAAATACATTTTGACTGCAGGAAGCAGGAGTAGTTTAGATGTGATTTCCCACCACCAAATTGAAAGAGGAGTCTCACTCAAGTCGAACCCAGTCTAAAACCCATGTCAGAACTATATACAGGTTACATTTGTACTTGGGCCCCAGATCTTGTGGCAGATCTGCACGGAAGGAACCTCCTCCCACCTGAAATGGCATCACACAGAGAAGTTACCACAAGGTGAGTGTGTGACCACCCCCCAGATCCAGTGCCTGTCACAGAAGCAGCATTTTTGGTCCCCGCTGTGAAACAAAGCCAAGCCAGCAGGTGCCCAATTCCAGCTGTGTCCCACAGACAGTCACCAGTTCCACTGCTGGAACTGCCCCTGGGCTCTGGGCTATAAGCTGGGAATTCCCAGGCTGGGGCAGCTCTCTCAGGCACAGACACACAGGGCCATGAGCTCTGCTGGGCCGGGGTGAGGGTGTGCAGGGAGCTCTGTGCTAAAGCACAACACACAGTGACTGCTTCCAAGGGGAAGGTCACTAAACTGACTGGGCTTTAGAGTTACAATTTCCAATTAACCATGTTCGTACCAACAGCACACTATTGCCACAAGAACATCACTAATCACATTCTTTTTGCCCTTATTTTCTACTCAAGAGAGCAACTTACTGTTTATCTGTCTTAAGTAACTGACAGTATAATGTTGCAGATGCCTTTTTTTTTAATACAGATCTACTATGTGTAGTCTGTCTGCATGAACTCCTATTTATCTGTGGAGAAGACCTCCATCCTAAGGAACATCCTTCCATTCCAGCTCTGGGAATGCATTGCTCGGGTGGCAGTGACTACCAAAAGCTCCTTAGTCCTTACAAAGGTGTTATACACAAAACATATTAAGAAAAAAAATCTTTTCTTTTTTCCCCTTAAACATGTTAAGAAAATTCATTTTAACTGTGAGTCTGAACAGAAACATTGCAAAGAGCCACTTCCATAGAAAGCAGATGCCATTTTTGTCTTTCAAAGCTAAACTGTTAAACCCAAGCAGAGGTGTCTCTCAATCCACATCAGGCAGCAAATACTTATCTGCCACAGATAACTTACAATATTCCATACTCCAGTCCAGCCATCTGGTCCCAATCCTGAGCACTGTGCTCTAGGGACCCGTGCTTGAGCAGGAAGGTTGGACTGGATGACCTCCAGAGGTCCCTTCCAAGCTGACCCATCCTGTGACTCCATGATAAATACCATGGAAATGCAGCTACTGCCATATGGTCTCCATAACAAGCTTGTTATAGCCATTCCTGGACTGCTTACAGCCACTACTGTCCAAGAAATGTCCCTTCCAAGCTCTCAGTAATCTCTGAGGGGAGATTTGTAGAAGATCAGCTTGATTTCACTGCCCAGCCACCACTCCAAGGCATATGCTCCCGAGCTCCAGCTGGCCAGCGCTGGCTGGAACACATCCCTCTCCACACTCACCTTGTGCATCCAGGATATGTTGTTTAGTAACCCAGGTTCTCTTAATGCCTGAAAATAGTCTGAAGCCCTGGACAGGCTGCAGAGCAGGCAGAGTGCTCTCCATCAAGGTTATTGAGACCATCTGTCTGCTCAGCGAGAGCCGGGAATGCGCCTCCTCCACATGGAAACACGGACACACCACCACCTGCACAGCCTGGAACGGCCTCCCACACCAGAATATTAAAAGAAACCAGCTAAATACATGTAAAGCTCAGCATACAAATGCCACTAGCACAGGGCTCTCCTGCCTGAGCACAGAGATGCTGTGAATCCTCTGGCACAGCTGCCCTGTTACCTGGGGGAGGGAAGGGAGGAGCAACTGCACCAACCCTCTGTGAGAAGGATAAATGAGCACTGGGATAAACAAAAAGCAACTGGGAAATGTTCTGTTTCTGTCCCAAGTGTTTGCTGTCAGCTCTGGAAGAGGGAGCAGTGAAGCTGGAGCAGAAGCCTCACAACAGCATCAGCACTTCTGGCCAGTTCCAGCCCTTGCTCACACAATCCCTTCATGTTCATTGGAGCAGCACAAGGAATGATCCATGGGGTGCAAACACAGCCAAGCAGAGCACGGAGGAGAAAGCTTTGTTCACCAAAGTTCTCTTATCCTTCCCACAGCAGGCAGCATTAAGGATTCCATGCAATTAATGCCTCCAGAGCAACACACCCCTGTTCTCCCGGGCTCTGCAGCCTCCCCTGCTCCACACCCAGCCCAGCCCCTGTCTCAGGAGATGAAGCCATCGGGCTCTGCCGTGCAGCCAAGGAGCTAAGGAAGAACACTGCCAAAAAGCCATATGGAGGGGAAGGAAATATTTTGCTTTGATAAGCAGGGGGTGATCTTAAAGTCAGCATCAGAATGAAGGCCTGAATCTCAAGAGAGAACTGAGTAAAGTATCTTGGGTTTATGATCTCAAACCAATTTTACCTCTTCCTGCTGTCCCCCCCTTCAATCATTCATAATTTGCAATGCTTATAAGAAAACTATTATATGACAAGAATTGCAAGGCTGCCTCCATTCTGTTTGAAAAACATCTCGTTCTTATTACATTTATCATTTTACAGATGAGTCAATTCCTGGTTTTCCCCTGCAGATGGAACCTTCCAAACCAGTTACTATTGCACCTCTCACCTGCAGCCTTGTCTGTCCCTACCTGATGAGGCAAGTGTTCCCTTGCAGCTCAGGAGGAGACCTTGGCAGAGGCCGAGCAGCTGGTAGGGGTGCAGAAGACCCCTTCCCCTGTACCCCAGTGGGAGGGAGACTTTAGTTATCATTCTGAATGTTCTTCATCTGGATTGATGTGGGAGAGCCCCAGGGGTGGTAGAACTTGTATTAATACTGTGTATTTATTTGCTTTTTAGTTTCTATAGTTTTTATTCTGCTAGTAATAAATTTTTATATAATTCCCCCATGCTGAGTTGTGCCTGTCTGAAACCTTCTCTCTCACATTGAGGCAAATTGCGGAGGGCCTGGAAATTGGATTTTTGGGAGCTTTGAAACCGCTACACATTCCTATCAAGTATTTGTACTGTCTTTAATAAAAATCTCTGTCTGCAGAGGGTTGTTGTCAAAATGTGTTTTAGGCACACGTGGATCACAAGGAGGCCAAGAACCTTCTAAAAGAGTGAGATTTTCTGCACATGGAATTTATGTCCTTAATCCTCAGGCTTTAGAGGCCACTGCAGCTCTACACTTATCTTTCATATAAGACAAGATCTCGCTCTGTTTGCTCTACAAGGAGAAAGCACAAACAATAATGCTTATGGGGTCATGTGGCATAAACCTTCCATCCCAGGAATTCATGCAGTCATTGATCCAACAACAATTACAGAACCCAGCATTGGAATCCTCCCTCTGCAATTTAAACTGAAGTACTTTATGGATTAAATTTTCAGTGTAAACTACACTTGAATCTTATTTCAAGAGGTGTCAGCATGTTAAATTCCACACACAGATTATGAGAAGTCAGAGTGATTTGTCATGAAAATGGTAAAATTTTCTTTTAGAAAAATTAAATGGTGCTTCTAGAGCACAAACTAGATTGAAAGCTAAGATGCAAGGAAAGTATTAAAGCCCCAACATACTTAACCTCTGGATTAACCTCACTGCCTACACTGGCAGCTTTTGGGATGGTGCCAAACACGACAACAACATGAAACGTTTGGAGCAATAAAACTTGTTCTCAGTGGACTTGCTGTGACCTTCACTGGGAAGAGCCACTGCTGGACTTTACAGATCATTTCTGGTAGATTGTAGAATCCCAGAATGGTTTTGGTTGGAAGGCACCTTAAAGCCCACCCAGTGCCACCCCCTGCCATGGGCAGGGACACCTTCCAGCAGCCCAGGTTGCTCCAAGCCCCGTCCAATCTGGCCTTGGACACTTCCAGGGATGGGGCAGCCACAGATTCTCTGGGCAACCTGTGCGAGTGCCACCCTCAGAGCCAAAAATTTCTTCCTAAGTGAGGTTTAAGTCCCAGTCACTCTCTGATAACCAACCTTCTTAATCTGCCCCAAGGCCAATCTGATTTCAGTGGCCACATGGACATTCCAGACACCACCTGAGTTCTGTTTCCACTCATATAACTCTTTTCTGCAATTAAGACTAAATTAGAAAACCTGAAAAGATTAAGACAAAACCAAGTGTGTATCCTACTTCCATAAATCACTAGACAGAAGGCACAAAGGATGGAATTTATGTCTTAAACTTGTTTTATCTCCTCTCTCAGTTAAATCTTTAGAAGCACTGTAATTTGTAACTATTAAGCCTTTGCATGCAAAGACTACAAAAACACCCTGTTCCAGGAGACAATCCCATAGCCAGGATTCTTGGCTTCTTCAGGATGCCCGGAGGCCTCCGTTTCAATTATAATGGCTGTACTTACAGCTAATGGGTTTCTTGCTATTAGTCAGATTCCATCTGTCCCTCAACCTGCAGTGGTTATTGGCTCAGCCAGCCCCGGCAGAAAACGTCCTTCCTTGGAGAATCTGGAGGTTACAGTTCTCTGAAATTATGTTGGCACTGGATGCAGCAACAGAGCCCAGTTTTTCCCTCCTAAAAAATGCCTTACAAGGCTTTTGGTGGGTGGTTTTTTGGTTTTGTTTGGTTGGTTGTTTGGTTTGTTGTTTTTTATTTGTTTGTTTGTTTTTTTTTGTTGGAGGTTTTTTGGTAGTTTTTGTTTGTTTGTTTGTTTTTGTTTCTGGTGGGGTTTTTTGTTTGTTTTGTTTTTTGTTTTTTTAATTTAATTTTATTTTATTTTTGTTGGATTTTTGGGATTTCTTTTGGTGAGGTTTTTTGATTGTTTTGGGGGGAGAGGCAGTGTTTGACACAGTTTGTGGGGCGGTTTTTTTCCTTTCTTAAAATCAGTCCCCCAAACACAAGCTCCAGTATTATTACAACTTTCAGGGAGAGTTTGAACAACTAATCCAGTCAGCTTTTCAAAGCATTACTTCAAATACTTTCTTTATCCCCCATAAGTGTTACTCAAACACTCCCTGGGAGATCCCTGCACTATCAGCTTTACCTGGTTTCCCCTCAATTCCCAGTTTGGTATTTTCAATTGCCTCTTGACAGTGACCATTTGTATTTTTGTCCTTTAGGTCACAGCACCCTCCAGCAGCTCACACTGACCCACATACAACCAGTGAGTCTTTAGAGGTTTTGCAGCTGTTGAAGGTAATGGGGTTTTTTCATTGGTCTTTGTTTTTTAAATCCTCAGAGCATTTTTAAAATAAATCCCATTTTGAGTCACTGCTCCCAGTAATATATTTCAGTCCTGGTTTCAGGTAGCAAAATTAGCATAAGTGAAAGCAGAGCATATTCACAGCTCTGTACCTTCAATGGGGGGTTCTTCCTGCTCAAAAACACTCCATAACCTTTTGCATCCCTCCTCACAAAAACCCCAACCAGGGACACCAGGATGGCTGCCCCATCCCTGCAAGTGTCCCAGGCCAGGTTGGATGGGGCTTGGAGCAACCTGGGCTAGTGGGAGGTGTCCCTGTCCATGGCAGGGGATGGGACGAGATGGGCTTTAAGGTCCCTTCTGACTCCAACCATCCTGGGATTCCGTGGCTTCATTAACCATTATCTTACCGAGTTGATGCCCATGGATATTGATCTACCTGCTCCACCACAGGTACAACAGTGTAACTCAGAGGATCCAAGCCCTGGCTCCCACTGAGAGGGTGACTTGCCTCCTTGTTTGTTCCCCTGGCACAGGGAGCAGAGGGCAGGACTGAGAGGTGAACGTGGACTCAGCTGACGGTTTGTGCAGTAACTTGGCATCTTGTCTACATATTCCTTCGAGAGGTGCAGAAGCCCAGTTCATATAGCAAGTCAGGCTATTCCCATAGTGACCTTCTCAGAATTATTTTTACTGCCAAGACATTTCACTTCAGCATTTGCACTTCTTATAAAAAGCCCTCATTTATTCACTCCAGAGCTCTGCAGCTCCAGGACATTCAACCCTCAGTATCACCCCACTGGAGTTATCACAGCAGATGTCATTTGTCCTCCTCCTTATCTTCCTTCACCTCCTTTTGCCCTTGTGCTGAAATAACGTGAAGGTTTCACTGCTCCCCTCCTGCTGCAAAGTCCAGGTGACCTCTGGACCATTGTTGAACTCTTCCAAGCTCACTGCCAACAGCCTGACTGTGCCTGTGCTCCAGCATGTGCAGCCTCCTTCCTTTTGATTTATGGACATGCATTGAAGGAGTCAAGCTCTCTGCCCTGTATTTCCAGCCTCAAATATTAACAGTTCCTTTGCTGCCACTTTTTAGTCTCTTTTTGCTCTGCCCCATGAACACAAAACAGGAACTGCTGTCTACTCTGCAAACTAACACCTATATTTAAATAAGAGCAGATTGGGATGAAAAGGTTTTCAATGGAAGCAACATGGGGGTGAGAGGGAAAAACAGCAGGAAAAGAACCAACCTCAGCCACGTAACAGCATGTTTTAGCCAAATTCAAAGGGAGCACTCACTTGGCTTTGTGCCTCCTGTTCAAAACATGGTAATGTGGGTTTATTTGGCTGTTGTCAAAGAAGTCTATAAACAAATGAATTTATTTTTAGCAGTGCTTGAGCTGCCAGCAAAATCTAAACAACACCCAACGAGTGGTACTGGCACAAGCAAACGCACTGATGATAACATTTGTCTAGCACTCAATATATTAATTGCTGAAGGAGGCTTTGCCTTCTCAGGGGTCAACACTTAGGGCATGTAAGAAATTTAATGCCTTCGAATTTGTAAACCAACATGAGTTCATTTGCAATAGGTGTAGAGTGGGGGCAGAGCATCCTTTTGGATGCTCATCCATCAAGAGTTGATTTTTATAGTACTCTGACGTTACAAAGGCAATAACATTCCACTCACGGAAACAGCTTAAGCTCCAAGATCAAACTGATGATACTCCAGAGGCTTCTTTACATAGATATTGAAATTTAAGATTCCTTTCCTTTTACAATAAACCAACTGTCCCCCCTCTGAATAGTCACTTTAGTTTATGGAGTGATTTTGATGGATCACTGCTACCTGGTGCAAGGAGCTCCCAAACAAATCTCATCTCATGGAAAGCAGCTCTTCTGGATAATGATTCCTCAGCATTGCCTCTGCAGAGGTGGTGTTTGATCAGTGCTGAACAGAGGCCAAGGACAGCACAGATATGGCAGGACAAGCACACTGTGCTTGAAAACACATCTGCACGTTTGTGAGCTCCACAAAGGTCCTGCTGGACAAAGTCTGTGCTCCACAAAGGGCCAGCTCAGAACATTCTGGGATTCTGTTCAGAGACACCTCCACAGTTCCAGATCAACTCAAGTGCCTTGCAACTAGAATATCCCCAGTACAATTCCTTCCTCAGGTAATCTCCAGCTTTTCAGGGCTTAGCAAAGATTAGCCATCCCTGCACAGAATGGCAGCAAATTGATCTGCAGGAGCGGAGGATGGGGGGAAGGCAGGAGATTCCTGTGGATTGCCAGGCTGCCCTGCTCATTCCAAGGATACAGAACTCAGCCCACTATCAAGAGCTGCAATTCCAACACAATTACAGCAATATTAACTTTCACCTAAGAAAGGAGAGCAGCAAGGACATGGTGATTCCCATGGCAACACCAGCACAAAATGTACCAGTTCTAAGGAAAACACTTGGTCTTTCCTGGGGCAAATGAAGCCTTTTCTGCTGCATCTTCATCATCACAATTATTTGAGCTGTAATGAGAGAGAGTCAGGAACATGCCCATTAGTGGTGGGGTTTTTATTTTTAACCTAAACCAGAGAAGTATTACATGAGTTTCTTCAAAAGAATTACAAAAATCCAATTATAGTTAAATTTAAGAGCATAATAAATCCCACAATATAGGATTTAGAGGATATCTGGTCCTTGTTACTTCTGTACAGAAAAGTGCACACTGGACAGATTGATTCCTTATTAGGACCATCCTGCAGCTTGTGAGCACCTTCTGGTGGGAGGGTCGAAGGTAGGAAATCCTATTCCTAATCCCTAGTTGGTGGGATTTCACACACTTGGCTGTGAGTGCTGCATCAGACCTAAAGTCCCATATTTTCTGTGAATGAGCCCTGAACTGCAAAGAGTTCTTCCTTCCTGCAAACATCCCTTGAGCTCCCAGTGTGCTCTCAGGAAGGCAGAAGGGACAGAGATGGGACATTTGCTCTGCCTCCAGCAATTCCTCCATGGAAGGGGTTAGGTTCCAGCTGGGACCCAGCACTTGGATCATACTGCCTGAGGAAAACCAGCAGCCCACAGGGTTTGTCAATGGGCTTTTTCTGTTCCAGGTCTTTGCACGAAACTTCCCAGGGCTGGGCATCCCATGAATTCTGCTCATTTGATTACGAAGTTACACTGATTGTTCCCCCTCTCCTTTTGCCACAGGGTATTTTATCCACCCTATGTTTCTGGTTTCAGTATCCTCAGGGTGACTTCCCAGTTGATGGAACAATGCACCTGCAAATCCTGTGCTGAGCTTGTCCAAAGACAACATTACAGCAACATAAATACAGACCATCCTGATCCACAGTGCTGTGTCCAAAACTTCCTATTCTTTGAACTCTCTAAGAAAACTCAAAAAAAAAAAAAAGGCAGTTATTACTAAAAGAACAAGATCTTCTCAATCTTTCTGCTCTGACCATTGGTAGAGCACTAATGTTTAGGAGTCCTTCTCTCAATTTAACATTAGGATTATAAATAAATAAGCATTTCCTAAATAATCATTAGGAAAGTTTGACTGCTATGGAGCTTTGACATGGGATTATTATGTGAACCAGACCAATTGTTTGCTTTATAAGACACATTTAGCTCAGGCACTACATCACAGCACGAAATACTGACTTCTCTACTTGTCTACATCACACAAGTCTTCTGAATGCAAAATCAGTACAGTACAAACCCTAAAACTCTGTCCTATTTATGTTACCCTGGATAAAGACACTCCTGGAAGAACTCTAATCAACCCTAAAATTTTCTGTGACAGCATTAAAATCTTTGGCAGTGACACCAAAGTTAACACTGAAGGTAAATTCCTATAAAAAACCCTATTTCAGCACCTCCAAGTGAACAGCACCCACCAACCCCAACCAGTCCACGTCCCTCAGCCCTGAGCTGCAACACAACTTTTCCAGACTTTTTTCTTCTTGATGTGGAGAGAGCACAGTAAATTTAGTGGTTTCTTTCCAGTAAGATGAGAATCTTTCTGCTCCCATTATTGCTTTAGTTTACAACAGCTTTGGACAGCAAATAAGTTTCCTGTCACCACTTAATGTTTCCCAATTGTCACTCTTAATATTTCATACAGAGGGCCAGGAAAGAGCTGAGGGATGTCTGTGTTACACACTTTCAGCACATAGACTTTGATCATGATGAGTTTTATTTATGAGTGTAATTAAGGTTTGACAAAATTTAATTAGATGGTAGATACTAATTTTGACACAAATTATCTTAGGCATAGCTTATATTTATCTACAGTAGCTCAGCCAATTTGGTTTTTTCCTGTCCACAGACCAAGTGTAACAGGTCCTGTCCTTTCATAGAGCAGAATTAAGTCAAGTCTAGAGCAGAGACCACATTTTTTGCATTCACTCCTTTTCACTCATTTCAACTGGAGAGATGTATCAGAACCAGAGAACAAGGATGTCACCATTAAAACCCCAAAAATCAACAGTTAAAACAAGTTAAACCCACAGATTTTTGAAGTGGTACCACTTGTATCACTTACAAGGGATTGTTTACTTTTTGGGATATTATACATGGAAATTTCCATGTTGAACCTGTTCACCTTGTTGCTTGGTAATTAGTGGAAGGTTAAAAGGCAATTAGTGGATGCAATTAGTCCCTGTCCCAGGTTCTAAGGGAATATTGTCTGTAAACTGAATAAACTGCAACATATTCAACATCATTACAGATAAATTGCATTTCTCAGACCATACCCAGTTTTAGATAAAGCAGATTAAGAGACAAAGAGGAGACTTCACTAAAAATTTCATGAAGTAGTACGGTATAAAAATGTCCACAGGCAGAGTGGGAAGATTTGTCTTCACTTTTTCCCAGTCACTTGAAGATGGACCGTGTGGGAGCACTGAGGGTTCCCAAGTCAGGCACAGTTAATATGAAGAGTTTTCTGGCAGAGAACAGCCCGGTTACACCACACATGGGGCTCCTTCTGCTCACACAATAATTGAAATAACAATCCAGGCAGTTTCTCTTGACCTGTCCTAAGTGTATTTTGGATATTTAAATGACCCTGTGGGGCAGCTGGAGAGTGAGACAGTCCAGCCAACCAACACAGGCAGAGAAAACAATGTACAGGAAAAGTTGGAGAGTCAAGTGCATTTTCCTGCAGGGCAAATCTTTGCTTCTTGGCATACCAGTTATATCTGACAGAAGGAGACACAAAGAATAGAAAATGCTGTTCTCAATGGGGTTATTCAGCACTTCACCCCATATTTTTGGGAAGTGTGAGTTCCTCCATCAGTATCACCCAGCACCATGTAGGAGCCTTTCAGAAAGGAGCTGTACCACACAGGAGACATCAGATGATGTAAGAACACTCAGGACCAAACATTCCAACACAGACTTGGTTTGACATTTCACTGCATGGAACTCTAAACTGGGAAAATTACACCAACATCACTTTTAACTGCTTGAGAAAATTACCCAAATGCTGGAGCACTGTGATATTTCAATCCTGGTGTCTCAAATGATGGCAGCAACTTGAAAAGCCAAGAAAAATAACACAAACAAACAAGTCCTTTGCCCTTTCTTGTTCTCCATCACCCCTTGGAGGCTGCAGGAGTGACAGTGATGGCACTGAAAACAAGCAGTAACCACAACTGAGAGTAGTTATTAATACACAACTGAGATAGTAATTAATATTAATTTACTGGTAATATTTTTTACCAATAAAATTGGTTTTAATTCACACACTTCAGATAAACCATCTAAAGGAGTCTTGTTCTTTGCTTCCTGCTGCTTTCACCTGAGCAAACTCTAAGATAAGGGCTCGATACAGAAGGATTTGAGGTCTGCCCTGTTCCCCAGGCTCACCAGCAGCTGCTCACCATTCAGTCCCTGGGAGTAAGAGCAGAAGAAACCAGCAAGTATTTACTAGAGTTGGGATTTCTAAATGGACTGATGGAGCCCTGAGGACGTGGTTACCAAGCCTGGGTGATGTTCACTGACACTCCTTCAGAGGAGCACAGAGATGAGAACATTCAGACAGGTGCTTATGAAAAGATACTGTGGAATTTTCAAGTATATTCCAGTGACTGCAGTACGGATGTTCCATTCCTTAATACCCTTTTACAAAGTTCTAACACTTCAAAAGCAATTCCAAGTCATTCCAACTCAGTTCCAAGAATCTACACCAACACTTTCTCCACCTGCTTCCGCACTTGTTCCAAGTATTCACAGTAAATAGGAAGGGAAGGATGTGGTGGGTTCCTGGAGGCAGCTGAAAAAGCAGGATGCACGTTTTGTCACTTCCATGGAACGTGAATAGAGGAGTTTGAGTGCTTGTTTTCTGAGCTCTTTGTGAAAGATGCCTTGTGATACACACCCCCAGTGTTATTAAGTTGGATGATTTCATTCCTGACATTTAAACTTCCCGCTTGGAAAAGACTCCAAACACTTTTGTTTGTTTGTTTGTTTGTGGTGAGTGAATTCAGAGTTGCAGGTGATGGCTGAAAACACATGAAGAGATGGTACTGCTTTCATCTCCTATGAGTAACATTATTCATAGGCAAATATCAATGAAATCCCCCCAGACCATCAGTGACAAGGCATAATTTTGTTAGTCAGCCTTGGCAAGGCTGGAACACGTCATTACATTGATGTTTGCTGATCATTTCTGCTTTCAATTAAACATGCAGAAATGAGTCTCCACAAGTACCAATGGCTTGCTCAATTCTAACATGTATAATAGTGCTTAATTGCCTTTACCCTCCAGAGAAAGCAGCGGGAGGATTGCATTCATCACTATTTGTCAGGTGGTCATAACACCATAGAATTCATTTTGAAGAAAGAGACAAGATGTTCTAAGTGTTGATCTTGAATTTACAGTATTTAAAGGTTCATTCTTTGCATCTATGCAGCAGTAATACAAAGAAATGGGTACCTAGCTACTGATTTTCATCCTTCTCACACCTTCTTGTGTTTCTCTTCTCTTTGCTCTTCAGTTGCCACACTAAAACCACTGCAGGCTGCTCAGCAGAAAAGAGAGCCACAAAAAGAACATTCTAGAGACAGCAGGGCCTGCAGATTTCACTGTCCAAAGCAGGACTGCAGGGGGTGTGCAAGGGGTTAACTCAGAGTTCTGCCTTTCTGATCTCCAACTTTTAAATAAAAAGTCACAAAGTCTGTTATTCTAAAAACATCTGACTGAGTTTGCATGCATTTTCTCTGTGAAAATCAGTGTAATGTCATCAAGGCAGAGTCAGGATGAGGTGGCTGGATCTGGATCCCAGCTCAGGATCCCATTGCACAGATAACACAGAGAGGGTCAGTGACACTGTTCTCTCTAAGGTACTTCCAGGAGATATCAAACCCAAGATGTTTTGTTCCAGATGTTTCCAGAGGTAACTCAGCCATTAGCACTTTTATCCAGATGTATATGCAAAAGTGAAAAGCTTGCAGATACTTCAGGACCTGGACACTGAAATGTACTGAATATACAACAATACTTGAGGATAACTCAAATTATGGCATTAGGAAAAATGACAACATTAATAAAGACACTTCCGTAAAAATCCATCGCTTAACAAGTGAAAGAGTTTCAATATCTAGTTCCTAACTTCCCACTTGTGAATTTTTCCCCAAAATGCAACTGCAGCATTTTCCAGTGTAAATCCTCTGTAAACATGGGATGTTCAGAACGCCAGGAATAAGGACAAAACCCAGCTCTTGGGTCAGGGGAAACAAATCTCAGCTGTTACTGAAGTCCACACGTGCCTCTACCAAGCAAAATTCCAGTTTCCCTGAACTGATCCTTAATTCCTGTTTTGAAGACTAAAGGAAAGCCCTGAAGTGCCCCCGAGCTGCAGGACACGCCCTCCCAGGTCAGAGCAGCCAGGATTTCAGACACATTTCATCACCACTGTTCTTTTAGCCCTCTCTCATCCACCTTTTGATTCGGCCAGCAAGACTTTATTCCAAGCATTACCAGCTCTGGATGGCTCGACCAGCTCCAGGAAAAGGTATTTTCTGACCAGTGTTAGAAGTTCCAACCCATTTCCTTTGAGTGGCTCTGCAGTCCCACTGTCACGAGTGCAAATGCATCAGCTCAGAGAGATCCCCACAAATCCCAGTCCTAAACCAGCTTCTTCCTACAGAGAATGCTCTAAAGCACAATATCAGAATGCTCTTAAAGAAATTAGGAAGTTAATATAGTCACAATGGAAAATCACTATTTATAGCTCTACCAAAAAACCTAATAGTCAGTGTGGATGCTTTCCTACCCACACAAGTTCTCAGGAGTCTGGGATAAAATTTGTCAATCCCACGCCCCCAAAAGATGTACAAGACCAAAATTGCCTGATTTTATTTCTGTGGCAGATTGATATTTTATCATTTGCAATATGTTAATCCATGGATGAATCTGTACTATTACATAAATACCAATTAATAATAGTCACAGACTGATTAAAAATAACCAGGTGTTTATGTCCACAATTATGGGCAGCACTTCCCTACATCTCATTATGGACTTCTCCAGACAACCCCAAACATCTGCTCAGGATCTCTTGTCCTGCTCTCAGAATTCCACTGCCTGGGAGCAGCACTGAGACCTGGAAACTGAGACATTTCTCAGTCCTTTTTTTTGGCTACTCACGGATCAGTCATGGTGTGCACAGGCCATGGATGTTGTGACTGGCACGATAAAGATCTGAATAAATCCAGAAGGTATTTGGGACAAAAAATCTTTTTTGACCCCACAAAAAACCCCAAACACAACAACAACAAAACACAAACCCCAAACAAACAAACAACAAAAACCCAACAGACACACGAAAAAGCCCCTGAAACAAAACAAAACAAAACAAACAAACAAACAAACAAACAAAACCCGAACCAAACCAGGCCAAAAAAAAACAAGACCAAAAAAAAACCCCACTTCAATTCTGAGAACAGTTCCATGAAGAGGAATTTGTGTTTGCTCTGTGTTTTTATGTCACAGCACTGCTGTGGCTTCTCTAAGGACAGGGAGAGGTAACTAAAAATCAGTCTTTTCAACTGTAAAGTGTTATTAATAATGACCAGAAAGTATGTGAAGCCATAGCATGTTTCTAAAGCGTATTTTAATCCTTGGATCTTTGCTGTGCATGAACTGTTTTTCCCTCCATGAACTACCCCATTCAATCCTGCAAACTCCTCCCCTACACAGGACCCAACCAGGTTGTTTGGCTCTGCTGTATTTATTGTGCTTTCTCATTTTTTACATGTCCTGTTTATTTGCAGACACTAGAATAAATCTGCTTTTGAACTTCCCAGGCAGTGATTTTATAGGATTTTGAATGATTTTATAGGAGTTACATAAGTTACACAGCAGCAGCACCTTTTCATTCCCCAAAACAAAGACTTTGCTCTCAGGTAACACATTATAACTTACAGAGTTTAATACATTATATAATACATTCTATGGAGTTATAATACATTATATAATCCATTCTATAGAGTTATAATACATTATGTAGATTTATAATACATTATAACTTACACAGCAGCTGAACTGTGTGTATAAGGCCAATGGACAGCAAAAATCTGCATTTTCCTGTATTTTACAGAAACAACAGCCTCAAACACTATAGCAAATATCACATTTTAAACTCGTTTCTGCTCCTCTCTTGCCACGTTTTCTTTTTCCACTCACAGGAATTGTCAATCTAGAATCTTCTGTGCAATTTGGGAACACATTTGGAACCCAGCCAGCTAAATCTCATTCTTTAAATGCTGGTTTGTGCCTAATCTTTGCAGTGTTGACAAACCATCATGACCGTCTCATCCCATGGATTTCTGCTCCCACACCTGTTCACATGGCAGCAAACCAGGGCTGCAAACCAGAGGGAAATTATCCAACTGTTCACTAGAAACCTGACACAAAAGGCTCGAGAAATGCTGCAAAAAAAAAATTCCTGCTGAACACATGCCCCAAGGCAAGTGCCTGCAGGAAAACATGGCAAGTGTCACTGCCACAAACTCGGATTTTCTGTGTATCCTGTGAACAGCTATGGAAGCAGTGAACAGACAAAAACACCAGCTGGGTGTGCTGAACACCCTCAGGGGGTACCTCTGCTCCAGCTGTGCTCCCTGAGACCCCACCCACTGCTCATCCCTGCCCAAAATGTGGGCTCAAATGGCACGGACAGGTTGCTTTTGATGGGAAGAGTTATTTACTCAAAGCTCAGGAAAATAATAGGGCAGTAAAATGAGTTTAGATCTTCAAGTCTTGGTCTACAGAGCAAAACACATCCAGCTGAAATGAAACAAAAATTCAGGGATTTTTGTGTAACAGGACCACCACTTCTGCCAGAATACAGCTGATGAAAGCCTGTTCCTTCAGGAGGAAAGGAAACCTATTCTTCTGGGCACTTAGAGCTAAAATCACCACTTGAAAAAGAACCCAGCATGTATTTGAATATATTACCAGCAGCTTCCTCAAGGAAGCTCCTTTTAGAGAGGACATCTCAGATCACAAACTTCTTTGTGATAGTCTCAGAAAAGTTTCTTAATCTTGCAATATTCTTTATCAGAAGCTGCACTGAAAGAAGTCAGGACTCAAGAACTGTCGTTCTTGCATGAGCCAAAAGCACCAAACCCAAGCACTCAAACCAAACCCAAGCACTTCAAGCCCAAGGAAGGTCAGGGCCTGGGTTTGTTCCAAGTCTGCCCCCGACTCCAATGTTCATTGGAAGGGTTCAGAAAAGGCCTCCCCAAACAGCACTGAAGTTCCTCTGGGATGGCTCTCAGTGCTCCTGCAGCACTGCCAGCCCCATCCCGGGGGAGGATCCCAGGACACGGCCCCGGGGCTGGCTCAGGGGAGTCCCTGGGGCTGATCCCACACGGGAAACTCCCCCAGATCCCACAGGGATCAGCACCTCTGGCACACAGCACAACGCTCCTCCCTGCCCTCTGCCCTGCATGGAGCAGCATCAGGCTCCAGAGAACCCAGGGAGTTTGCTGTTCCCACCATCCCAGCAGGATTCCCAGGAATTAGGAGCACAGGGGTTCTGCTCCATCCAGCACTTGGAATGAGAGATCATCAGCTGCAAACCCCCCTCACACCGGTGCTTTTTCTTGAGTACAGGCATTAGTTTTCCTTTTTCACCGGGAGTTTACAGAAAGCTTTTCCATTCTTGCTGTGCTACTTTTGCCTCTGTGGGACGAGGAGTTTTCTGTGTTCCACAGCTCGTTCCCTGAGCAAGTGCCAGAGGCAGCAAACTGACAGATAAAGGCTGGTGAGCAGCGGGAGCAGGAAAATAATGAGAAGGTCTCTAAATCCTTGTTGATTCTACTAGCTCTAATTATTTAAATACACTTATTTTAGAATGATTTTATATGGAACTAAGGGATGAAATAATCTTGATATCAAGTGAATATGCACAAACACCATCTATGACCCACCACACTACAGTGATAACAAGTTAAGGAAAATAGTCATTTAAATATTACTCATAATTAAAGTATTAATCAATTCCCCAGAACTTCATGGCATTTTACTTAGCCCTGAGCCCACAGAACCCACAGGACACTTGGGCAAAGTTGGTCAAATGCAACTGAAATTAAGAAGCCAAGACAATTTCACAAACCTGAATACTTATACTCCAGTGGTACTTGCAGGAAGGAAGAACAACTTTCAATTGCCCAAATACACCTTTATAAGGTTATATTTATATCTGTACAACATAGGTATTAAGTGCAGCCAACAGGAAAGTTCTTAATAAAGGTATCATTAGCAAAACAGTGAATTCTGAAGTGAGAGAGAGCCCAGAGGGTCCTGCAGTGACCAGTGAACACGTTCATGGCAAGATGCTGCCACTGAAGAGGCAAAAAAACTTCATAACACATCTGCTGAAGCAGTTCAGGACTCCCAGAGTTCCAGAAAAAGCTCAAAATTCCCATGGGATTAGTTCTGCCACGCTTAGAACGAGCTTTGCTGGACTCCACCCGAGGCCCAGAGTGAGCAGAGCCACTGCTTACACTGGGTTTGTATCCTGGAACCACAGCTTGGCTTTATGGGCAACAAACGACATCCCATGTCAGGAACAGGATTTAATAAAACTGTTCAAAATATTTCAGAGAATCCAAAAGAATTTTCAGCAGTGAGGTTTGTGATCAGTCACAAGCTGTCCTTGCATTTTTTATTTGCTAAAGCAGTCCTTTGCTTTCCCCCTCGTTCCCTATTGCTTCTAAAATCAAGAGGAATTTGTTCCATCTCTCACCCTCAGTAACTCCTTAAAAATATTCTTTTTATTTGCAACCTCCCAAGAGCCATCTGAGACATCACCTGAGAGGTACACAAATAAAATCTATATTTTGTGCCAATGTCCAATAGAGCTTATTGGTCCCTGCATTTCCACAGGGAAAATCAACCCTCAAGTCTGTCAAACATACTGTGTTTATTGGATTTTTTCACACAGGACTTAAATACTGAAGAATCTGGTGATGCATAGATAGTTCTTCATAACTGCACAAAGCAGGTATGAGTCAAAATATAGTCTATATTCAGAAGGTAATTGCTTTAAGATAATTAACTTGTAGAAAATTAGGTATGTAAAGAAGATTACCCCATGTAGAACAAATTTTCATGTAGCAAATCTTCAGGCAACTTGAACTGAAAGATAAATTTTCCTGTAGTGCACCCTTGAAGAATTCCCAGTGTGCAAAGTAGATTAAAAAGCGGGAAAACAACACACTGTAAATTTTTAATAGATATATTTTTAACAATCATGCTGGGATATATAAACTCACACGTTGGCAGTAACAAGAGAGCTTTTGTATACTTTGGTCTAACAGTTCCATGCATCACTTACATGGCAAATTTTCCCAGTACTGGGATATTCCACAGCCTCTGGCATTTGGAAAGAGCCTCAAATTCTATTGTTACAATGGAGCAATAATTGTTTGGCCATCGGGGTGCAAAAGGCAGAGTTTATTGTGTTTTTCAGGAGCATTGATATCAAATTCATATCAAAGCCTCAGCTTTTATTACCTACTGATGTCAAACAGTTCTGACATCAGAAAAATTGAGCTGTGTCGCTCACAAAACTGCTGCTGCACCAGGGAGTACCTGAAATACATACATTTAACACTTCCTGCCTGCTCAGTGGGTAAATAATGCAAGAGATACCACAAGAGTAGATCAGACTGAGGAAAAAAAGCACTTTGAACAGATTGCATGCTGGAGAAGTCAAATTTAGCACCTGTATTAAGAATATTATATGGATGTTCTATGAACTAAAGATCAGACAACTTAGTTCAGGACTAGAATGAAAAGTAGTGTGTATATATATATATTTACACATACACTTTCAAAATCAGAGGTGCTAATTTGGTATTTTATTTGAATATGTTAAGAATATTCCATGACTTATAGACAATTCAGTTCAAGATTAGAGTAAAAGGCAGGATATAGATGATACACACACACTTTCAAAATCAAGAGTGCCAATGTGATGTTTGATTTGAACAGGTTAAAAACTCCCTGTGCTACTGAAACAGGTCTCTGAGAAGGGAGTGATGCTGCTCCAGGGCTCAAACACCCCAAGAGTTGTTTAAATTAAGTTCTTCTGCTTCAGCCTAAACTTAACAGTTCTATTTCCACAGTATAAAGAAAACATCTCCTGTTTGCAGCAGATCTCCTTGGAAAACTGAGCCTCTCTCCTCAGTGTCAGATCATCCCTCAGTTTCTTTTCTAGGGGCTCATTTCCTCCTTTATCTCAGTCTGTGTTTTCCCTCTGTGGCTTAAAAAACTTGCAAGACTCATCACTGCATAGATTAAGGATGGGAAAGAAAAAAAAAGGCAAAAAAAAGACCACTGGTGCTCTTCTGCATCCAGGGGCGTGGGCAGACAAAGCAGTCTCTCTCCAAAGATGACACCAAGTTTTTGGAACCTTGTTTCTAAAGCCCCAAATGGAGTATTAAAGGCAATGAAATGCTGGTCAGCAGGATGCACCTCATTGTTTCTGACTGACCTACAGTCAGTTTTATAACACTTGAGATTCTGTGAAGGTGAATCCATCTCACTGGAAGGTGGACTGGCTGAGCTGCTAACCCTGAAATACACCACTCTTCAAAACAAACCCACCAAAACACAGCTCAAACACAGCTCAGAAGCTTCAACAGAGCTGCAAAGCAAGAGATCTTGAACCAAAAAAGGCTTCTCCCAGGAAAGGGAACCCCCAGCCCTGGAACTTAACAGTGCCCAAAACATGAGGACCTTGAAGAACACCTTGTGCTGTGACCTTCAGCTGCCACAAACAGCAAACACTGCTTGATTACCACCGGGGGCTTTGCTTTTCCACATTAAGAAATGCAATTAAGTCAATCAAACCCACTAAAACACAAAGCTGACAAGAACATTCCCATGAGCTCCCTAAAGCAGCCAGCCCTGGCCCTGGGTAGGAGGGAGCTGTGGAACATTCCCCTGCTGAAAGAGAAATTAAGGACACTGGAGAAGTTCCCTTCTTCTTTGTGCTCCTGCCATCGTGTTTCCCCCAAAAGCACATCAGCCCTTAACTGTCTCCTCCTCTCTCCTCATCCAGGCTGCCAGGACACGCTGGATCCATGGATGAGTGGATGCTGGCACGGGGATAATCTTTGCTTATCAATAATGCAAAGCTGTCAAACACGTTGCCAGGCAGGTGCTGAGCCAAGGCAGCCCCTCCGTCCCCAGCCACGTGTCCCGACCTTGGGGCCTCCCCTGCAGCACGAGGAGCTTGGGGAGCTGTGCAGACAAGCAATCTGCAGGTGCTCAGTTTCTGCCTCAGTTTTAATCCCATAAAACGTGTTCCAGTGTGCTCCCCTCCCCACAGTGACATTAGCACGGGATGCTGATGGAGAAAGGGAACCACTAAACCCACTCCCGTTTCTGCTGCAGGACTGGTGAGTGCAGGACCCAGAGGTTTTTAGCTGGTATATAGCAGCAGGTAGCAGACTGCCCATTTTCTGTGCAGTCACTGGTGGCTGAGGTGAAAATGCATGTTCAGGTGCCTGATGACTGCTGTGATCTGAACAACAGGACAGGGAGAAGCCATTCCCTCGGGATATTTAAGAGTGATGCCAGGTACCACTGCTACAGACCACATTTCCTACTGGAGCCACAGACAGCCAACACTGCTGCTAAATACAGGCACTTTAAATGCAGTCAGGATCACCCAGAACCACAGAGGATTTTCTGTTGAGTATTTGTACAAATATTTTCAGGCTTCGCTTCAATCAGAGAAGGTTCTTACCAAAGGCCAGCCCAGCTCAGCTCACAGATATTCAGTTTTACTGTTGTGAAGTTGAACTGAAGTTTGTTACAAATTGCTTCCCCTAAAAAACAAAAAAAGGGGTTCTGAACATCAGAAACTGCCTTCCCCCACACTTACATGGCTTAATGGGACCTTGTTTAGGTCTGTGGGATGAAAAGTGGTACAGAAAAGTTCAAGCCATAATTTATGTGACAGCACTGCCAGAGCTTCATCAGTTCATAGAATCACAGAATGGTTTGGGTTGGAAGGGACTTAAAGATCACCTAGTTCTGCCTTCCTTGCCATGGGTATGTCAAATACACAAGTATTTCTCTATTCCATAACAAACATCCACTTAAGTGACAAAATCAAGGCATGATTTTGCAAACTTGCAGAGAAGAAAACACAACCAAAACTCACTGCTCACAGTAATTACATCTTAATCATCAATTTGATACTCAAAGCAGCAAAGAACAGTGTTATCTGCCCTTGCAGGCTTTGTTTGAAGGGTGTCTTGCCCTCTGGGCCACCACAGGGTGCTGAGATCCAGCCCTGGGCCAGCCAAGGCCCTTCCAGCTCTATGTCCTACAGGACTGAGGTCACAGGCAGATGCTTCACCACCCCACTGAATCACATCCTACACATTTTTCTCCCACCAGCAAAGGAAATTTCCCTCCTAGCTAAGACCAAGGTAATTCCAACCCAGAGAAAACTTCTTGCAGCAGGATTTATGACAGATATCAACTTTTCCCAAGGTGAGTCACAAAACACAAGAGCCAAACCTTCCAGTTGCATTGTGTAAGTTCTACACCCTTATTTGTGGGCATTTATGACTGGTTTCACACAAACTGCCATTGCAGTGGTATTTTCAGAATGAACTAGACTTCTAAACCTTCAGATATTTGAAAACAAAGTGTATTTGTGTTGGAAATCCCTGCTCCAATAGCACAATGCCCAGAGCTGGTGTCTGGGCTAAAGGCAAGTGGCACTTCAGCTGCTCAGCAGGGAACACTTGCACTTTTCCAGTTAGTAATGGACATGGAACAAAAACTGAGGGCAGAAGGTACCCAAAGGGATGCATAACACTGCTGAAAGTAAGTTATTGCAGTTGGTCTATCAAATTAATCCTAAAACACTAACCAGTACTTTACAACTATGGTAACTCAATTACATAAAACATTTCCTTCCATGAGAGTTAATGCTTAGTGATTTTACTTATGCAACAAAAATAATTTGATTTTAAATAATGTAGATAAGGGACAACTAAAAAAGATAAATAAGAATTAAGTCGGGCAGCTTGTAGTAATATATATTCAGTATATTTGTTAATAATCTCACAATCACAGAATGATTTGGATTGGATGACCTCAAAGATCATCACAGCCCACATGGCATTAAATGAGGAGCACTGATCTGACATTTCAGTGCTGACTGTACCATCTTCTGCGCAGCATAAAACCTCCTTCACTCACAGGAATACTCAGACCAGTCAGTGGGGACAATAATGGAGCTCATTAGGCAGTTATATGATCAAAAACTCACCAACTCCAAATTCACCAACTTCCCACTCCCTCCTACAGCAAGGAGAGTTTCTGTCCCTTTTGCAGCCGAGTTTCTTGGGGAAAGGAGCTGCAGGACATTGTCCAGAGCCAGAAGACACATGACAGGGCAGCACCAAGAAAATAACCCTGTTTTCATCACACCCCTTTAGCCAAGGCATCAATTAAGCAAGAGGAAGATGTCAAGTATGAAAAAGTTCCGTGAATTTTTCCTGCCCTTCCTGTGCACAGGAAGAGTCCGGGACTGGGGTTTTAAATTTTTATTAAAAGTAAGTTTTAGCATAAAATCCATCAAGGATACCTGCTTAGATGACAGAAAATAAAGACAAGTCAACCCACACAGTTAATCTTGACGTCTTGGATGTTGCACCAAGCCAGATGTTCCCTTTAGTCCCACTCTCCAAAACCACCTTGAACATTTTCTGCTGGAGCTTTCCTTAGGAAGGAAGTGTTTCTCTCCACAGCAGTGCAGAAGCAGTATGTACAACACGTTTTGGTTGGCATAAAATTCAATAAATTCTCTTTGAATGTAAAATACTCCAGGTCTGTCCCACTTTACAGGCCTGGAGAGTTACAGGCCTGGAAGGTGAAGGGGGAGGAACATGGCACTGCCACGGCCCCATCTGCTTCACCAGCCCCAGAGGAACGTTGAGTTACAATAATTTAACTGCTAAAAATGTGAAGTTATGATATCTTCCTTCACACCCACGAAGCAGGTCAGCAAAGTCAAGTCTTTGACTGGCAAAACCCAGGAGAGAACCTTCCCATTAGGTCACAGGAGCAAGACTAACATGGTTAAAAATACACTTTCCAACAACCACACACGTCTGGCACTGTAAGACTTTTATATTTTCAAAGCATGAGCAAGCTATTTTTGACACTGGACATCAGTCAAGATACTAAAGGCAAACAAGAAGCTTTCCTAGTTCCATGCAAAGTAAAAAGACAGAAGCAATTTTTCCCTTTCAAATAGGGAGCAAGAACAGTGTTCCATGTTATGCTGCCCATAAAAAAGAGATCCTTCACGATCTCTTTGATTAGAAGGGATTGTCCTTCATGTTCCAGGGATGTTATGAGCTCTAAGGATGTTATGACCCATCCACAGGCCTCACATGCACAGCCAGAGAAGTTTTTCATTCTTTCCAGTTCAGCACAATGTGCGGGGGGGCAGAGCTGAACTGGCAGAGGCTGGAGCACATCAGCCCATTTAGGTTTTTATCTCAAGTCAATGCCATCAACTGACACAAGCCAGAGGAACTGCTGGGCAATACTGAAGGGGTTTAGTGGGTTTTTTTTCCCTCTCAGTTCTGGTCATGCTGCTGGTCAGGGGCAGAACTAGAAGGGAGGGAGGAGGGGGATGCACCACCTCCCTCAGAGGAGTTGAGCAGGAGGGAACTTCCAGTTTTCTCAAGGTTGACTCCCAAGACAACTCAGACTGGTACAAATGCTCAGTTGCCCCTTTCAGACAAAACTATTGATAAGAACAGGTTAAGTTCATCCCTGATCCACAGACAGTGAGAAGCTGGGACAACACTCAGCTTGAAGCTCAGATTTAACTTAAACTACACAAACTCATCTTTTCAACTCATCTCCCAGGTTTACCTGCTCGTGGCATCTGATGCAACCTTCAGGCATGTTTGGTTGATGGAAAAATACCAGATATATTGAATAAATGAGTGACAGATGCATTGAACAAGCTGAAGATTATACAGTGAAGTGCATGAAGTTCTAGACTGGGTGTGTTTAGAACTTGGGAGTCACATTGACAAGGTGAACTTTGATAACTTCCCTCTGTTTTTATTTTACATTCTGTTTCTTTCTATTCTATGTTTCAAAAGTGCATTTCATGGAGCAAAGCTGTTACCAAACCTTTAGGGAAATTGTTCTGTTCAGAGCAGGGTCTTACCAGCCACTGAATTCCATCAACCTGTAGCAGGGATACTCTCCCGTTCCTTCTCTGAGGGCTACATGCTTCTGTATCCATGAAATACAAGATCCATATGAATTTAATCATAAATTTGATCTCTCACACCCAACATTTTCAATAGGTGGCTGTACCTAAAGCCACGAGCTAAAAAGATGATCAGTTATATCCTAACATGAATGGTGTGCACGTGCATATACACCCAGAGAGCAACTTCTCATAAACAGAAACAAAATTATACCAAAGAGCCAACAGCAAAATTCTACCTGGAGCTGGAAACAAAATGGTTCCATATCTGACTGCTCAAACCTTGGATTTAATCCCCCACCCACAGTCACTGCAAAGAACACCTCAGAATAAAGTCACTGTGCAGCAGAGCAAGTAAAGCAAATCTGTCAGGAAAAGGTTAAAAAAGTCTTTCACTGGCCATTTTGTCTTATAATCCTCTATCATTTGATGTGGTTAAGAAATAAAATACAGCACCTTCAGGCTGATTTATTTCCTACCACACCAGCCTGTGCACAGAGTCATTATTTCCAAGGCAGCAGCATCTTTGCATATGATTTTTCACCTGTAATCTGTGTCTCCTGTCGACATAATTCACTCAGCACTTCCAGGGGTCTAGATTTGGAACAATTCAAGGTTGGTGGCTATTTCAGGTAAGTACTTGGGAGAGTTTTGCTACAACTATGAGTAATGTTCTCTCAGTGTCTGCAGCAGACTAATTTTCTGGTTTGGTTTATCTCAATACCATAACTAAACCCAGCCATAAAGAAGTGTAGAAGTTACTTATCACACCATAGAACACTTAAAATAAAACATTAATTTAGATTTATGCTCACAGTTTAAACAATTTTCATTTGAAATGCCAAAAGGAATTTTTTTTTTTGAGATAGAAAAAGAGCTAATTTGGTTCTGTTATTTTTTCCATATTTCTTTTCCAGTAGCAGAGAACTGCAAAACAAGTTTTCTCAGCAGAGTACACCAGCAAAAAGGGGAATCTTTAGATGGCAACAGAGGAGAGTGACCCATAGCCAAAATATGCTGCACATCTCACTCACCTGACAGGGGATCCCCACAGGAGCTTGACACAACCTGCAAGAGCATTTCTTTCCCTTTGCCAAGGTATTTCCTGGCACCACATTCCCAGGGCCTGGATGACTTTTTGCACTTCTCCCTCCCCACGTTCTTTCAAACATTCACTTCCAAGGGCAGTGCAGGAGTCACTTTCCCTGGAAGTGTTCAAAAAATGTGTGGATATGGCACCTGGGATGTGGTTTAGTGGTGAACTGGGTGGTGGTGTTGGGTTGATGGTTGGATTTGATCTTTAAGGTCTTTTCCAAACATGATTCTATGATTTGATGCTCAATGTCTGTGTGTACAAACACCACGTGTTAGGATCAACACAGACATTCTGAAATTAATATGCAAATCATCTCACTTCCTAAAAATACCTGGAGAGTTCGAAGTGCAACCTGAGTGCACAAAATTCAAGTCTGATTTAGCAACAGTATTCCCACAGTCAGCACATCTACTCAATTAAAAATCCAGCTCAGACATCTATCAGTGTCAATAGGATCAATGTCCCCCATAACTCGAGCAGTTCATTAATTACCATCACAGAAAATGATCATTACACATAAGGCACAGGCTTATGGTAACCACTGACCCCACCAAGACATCTCATTTTGTCCTGACAATTCACATGACAAGAGCAGAACTTGTCCTATGATCAAGTATTAATCACCCTGATGTGTGCAAAAGATTAATTTTCTGTCGACCAGATTGAGCACTGATGAGCAACAAATGGCCTTGTATGGCAGACCTACAAATGAGTACTTCCTACTGTAAGGGAATATTCTGATTTACACCCCAGTTCCACAGTGGGACTGTAGAGGAATATTCTGATTTACACCCCAGTTCCACAGGGGGACTGTAGAGGAATATTCTGATTTACACCCCAGTTCCACAGTGGGACTGTAGAGGAATATTCTGATTTACACCCCAGTTCCACAGTAGGATTGTAGAGGAATATTCTGATTTAAACCCCAATTCCACAGTGGGATTGGGTTCTCACTAAACATTGCTGATACAGAATGTTTGCTATGAAACACTAAAAATTGTACCTCAAATCTTTGTGCAGCAAGAGCAAAGACATCCAAGTTGTGGTGCTCTCATTCCCCAGCTTTCTGATGTATTCCCAGGGCAGAAAGACTGAGCCTTCCCCCAAGGGGTGCCCTGGCTTCAAATTCATGGGTCCTCATCCAACAAACAGGCAGATAAACCACATTTGGAATAACTTGCTGGTTGCTAAATGAATTGTCAGGAGGAGCAGGTAAATAAATGAATATTGTGATATTTAGCATTCCAGCTGATTCTCAGCTAACACGGGTGTGAACTGGACTCCTGAGCCCACAGCCCAGCAGGGCAGGGATCTCAGGGATCTCAGGGATCCTGGGGATCCCGGGGATCCTGGGGCTGGGGGAGCACCCCCTGCTTGAAGGGGCTCTTCCTGCTGGGGCAGCTCTCCCTGCCAGCATTAGGGATTCACTGCATGCAAGGCAGCAGCTGGGAATGGGAATTTTGCCCTCTCAGCCAGGCCCAGCCTGGGGTGCTGCCAGGGAGGCAGAGCTGGCACTGCCCAGGAGCTGCTCAGCATCTGCTGCACTCACTGCTCCTGATTCCACTGAGCCCACGGGTGTGTGACACTGCACTGGCTGCAAGGAAACCAGGGAATCACTGAGGTCAAATCCAACCACTAACCCAGCACTGCCAAAAATCCAGTGTCCCTCAGGAACAGGATGAACAATCCCAAATGCATGTGCAAAAATGCAGCAGTTTTCTGCTGAAAAATCAAACTGAATCAACTATTTTTTCCCCAAACAGTTCCCCAATACTTGAAGCTCAGTAACTCTGGAGAGTCCTGCAGAGACATGGAGTTGTTCAGCCCATGAGCAGCAGCACTGGAAGGAGAAACAGGAGCAGGTGCCCATCCCAGATGGATACCTGAGCTGGCAGGAGCTCTCCAGGAGCAGAGAATGGGATGGCAAAGTTAACGAGGAGCAATATCCATCACCACACAAGCAGAAAGCCTGGAGTCCCTGCCCTGTGTGCTGGGAAAACTGGATTGAACAGGAACAGCAG
Source organism: Corapipo altera (assembly GCF_003945725.1). Lineage (NCBI taxonomy): Eukaryota > Metazoa > Chordata > Aves > Passeriformes > Pipridae > Corapipo > Corapipo altera. Next base: position 233,524 of record NW_020884984.1, on the reverse strand, counting down.
CATCATTTTAGACTGAGTTTCTAGAGATGTGTCTTTTACTTTCCCAGCATAATAACAAATTTTAAAATTCTCATTTGAATTCCCAGAGTTTCTCAAAATATATTTTAATTACTCCAAGTCTCTATTGTCCATTTAAAAATAGGAATGAGTAAAAAAGCCAAATATTCCTCCACAGCCCAAAGCATAGTTTCAAAGAGTTATTCTGTTATTTCATCAGAAACCTGTTTTGCTTGGAAGATCGTACAACAAAGCTGTCCTCCTCACTGCTCAGGAAGGGGAGGGGAAAAACATCCCATTATTATTTCCCCATCAATACAGTGAATTAACATGATAAAGAGATATTATTTCAAATGAGCAGTTAATTAATTTCCAGCAGACATACTATTATATCTAACCTCAAAATCCACAATCCAGGCTTTCATCTACTTTTTAAACCCAGGGAAATGTTTACCTTCAGAGAACAGGCCAGGGCACAAGAGTTGAATGTGTATGTCTGCAGAGAGCAGACTCTGATGTGGTGAGAAAGGATCAGGACATTCCCCAGCCCTTTGCCAAGGACACAGCCCTGGGAACAACAGCAATTTGGAGAGGCAAGGAGGGAGCTTAACATCAAGCTAAGGATGAAAATTGTTCTCCTGCCATGTCAGAAGTGCCACTGAATGGCCATTTTGTGATTTAATTCACCATCCAGAACCTCTGCTCCTAAATTGAGCCATCCAAGACAGCAACAACTAATCATGTATGAGATACATTGAATTAACATCTGTCTGTTCCAAATGTGCCATCTCCTCCCAGGAAAAACTCAAGAGAAATGTATTCCAGGAATGATTTCACAGAAATCTGTTCCAGTTAGGAAGTTATTTTGGGAGAATATGGCACATGGATGAAAAGCATCTGTTACCAAAGAGTTATGGAATAGACCAAGAAAAAATTTCTACCCAATACTGAACCTGAGAGATGTCAGCCATGGGACAAGGAGCCTGTTTCTCTCCAGATAAAACCATCTCACGTTCCCAAGGGACACTCATTATTTAAGGGTGACTGAGCTGAATTCAAGCTGTAGGAGATGATCAGCTCTGAGACTCCTCACAACTCCATGTGCTAGATGCTGAACTGAAGGAGGGTTTCATTTTCACCCAGCACTGACACACCAATGTCACTGAGTATCTAAAGGGAGGTTTCTCACAAAAAAAACTCCTACAAACGTCCCCATGTCCTCACCTCTTACACAGCTAAGGCCACTTTTTCTCCTCTTCTTTTCATTTTTATTGCATTTATAGCTATGATATTCATAAAGGAAAGTACCAGAATTTCTGTAACAGCCAGTGCATGTTTTTAGCTGGGATTTTCAGCCAAAAATACAACCACAACCAGCACAGTCACTGTCAGCACTCAGGTATCTGTCCCATGGGAAAGCAGACCATAGTTAAATTAAGATTTAGCTAGCCAAGAGCCCAAGGAGCCTACTTTAAAGTATTTTGCTACTTAAAACCCCCAAACCACATCCTTCTAGCAAACAACATCAGGTAAACTCCTTTAAGGATCCCAAGCCAGCTCCAAAAATCCCCAACAGCCCAATATTCATGCTATGAAAAGGCAGAGTTTGGGTCTCTAAAGCACATTGTAGATGTGGTTTGGCAGTTTTAGGAGGGGCTGACAGCACTGAACACCCACCTGCTTGGTTTCCAAACCTGTGACATAGACAACAATCTACAAAGAGAGGGATTTGGCTGTCACCTGCAAAACTCCCTAAAAGACTAAAAAAAAGCACAGAGGTCTCAAGTCAGACTTTATTATCTCATCTACTTGACATAAAAAAGTACAAAGGACAGAACTGTCCTATGGAAAATACTGGTCACCTCAACACCAAATGAAAGGAAACACCCAAAGCCATCCCAGAGCACCCACCTGCCAAGGGAACACACCCCTGGACCAGCACAGCCCAGTCCCAGGAAAGGCCAGGAATCTTGGAAAGCACCAGGCACAAGGACCAACTGCAAACTGAAGGACCAGGACAGAACAAACCCAAATCCCTGTGCTCTTAGAGGCACACAGGGGTCTTTTTAACCAACTGTTCTCACTTTCTGGCAATCTGTGAGGCTGCTTTCCTTGCTTGGAACACTCCTCTCTAAGACACGGGTGGGTGAATCCTCAGTTCCCACAGAAACAATCCCACATTCCAAAGGAATAATGCTGTTCACATTTATGGGGGGAGTTGGACTTCATCTGCTCATTCTGACTCAGAACAGCTCAAGGCTAAGATGTAGTTCTGTGATCAGCATCATCTCGAGTAGTTTTAAAGGCTTAATTCCCCAGTCCATTTGTTTGACCCTTCCCCTCTCAATTCATTCAGGATTCATGGAATGAATGGCCTTCCTTACTGGAGAGAATTTTCTCTTCAGCCTCTTTCACTGAAGCGTCTTGAAAAGAACAAAGAAACAAAGATATTCTGGATTCATTTGTTAACTTCATTTTTACTGTGCCAACTAAGAGCTGCTCATAGCACTGAACTGAGTCTTATTCTTAAAGTCCTTCTTAACATACCTTGGGAGGTCTGTTGTTGCATTATTTTGTCACTAATTTTCTAACAGTAACTTGAATTCCACTACATTTGTTTTTCATACTCTTGACTGGAAATCTGTCAGAGACCATCTCCTTCAGTGCTCTCAAACTTACAAACAGTTTAATAGAGATTCACTTCTCAGACCTTCTCCAGTCACACTGAAGAGCATCAAACCCCAGAGCAAATAACACAGGACATACAAAATGAGCAGTTTGATGCTGCAATCCAACATCTACAGTTTTTGCTGAGTTTGAGACATTTCACAGATATTTGCTAAATTACTCCAGAGATCCTGCAGTAATAGGACACAAATGCATTAATTTACCAGCCCTCTGAGGTGTGTGGGGTGTGGGGTTTTTGTTTATTTTTAATTTGATAGATGTTTACTCATCATAATTAAAACAATAATTCATTCAAGAGTTCAATACATAAACCTCAAACTGGCAGGTAAACAAGTGAGGCTAGAGGGAAAGGGCTTTCCAGAAAAAGCCAGGAATCCCATGTCTGCGCTGTGTTTACACAGTCAGACTTCAAACATCTTTTACCAAATCCTAAAGGATAATTCTGTGGAATTATATTTACAGTGTTTCTTATCAGTCTGTTATTAAGCATCTGATTTTTACCAACTGACTTTCATATTAAACTGATATTAATTACACAAACTGTTTCTAATTATACAAATTATTACATAAATTATATAATTTACCACTATAGTATAAATTAATACCAACTCTATAAAGCAGTATTTATCCCCATATCACTGCCATCAGGTGGGTGCCCCCAGACAGGTGATTCAGGAAGCAACTGGTTATCACTTACTATTTCAGTTTTACCAGCTGTTAAATGAAGTCCCACAAGTTATTGACCATGGTTAACACAGACCTATTTTCCTCCTGTTTCACATGTTCTTTAACAGTCCCATCAATAGCTCTGCACTTCCCTTCCCTTCCTACCTGCTTCCCCCAAATTTACTGTTGTTTTAGTAGCTTTTGTTCATCAGTCTTGATTAATTACTCAATATTACTTGGCTACAAACACAGAGGGGACACACCCCCTGAGCTGCAGAGGTGCTCCACAGAAGGGCACTCTGGGCACACTTGCCAGCAGCTCAGCAGACACTTCAGAGGTGAAATGGAAGCTCCTCCAGTCCAACTAAGCTGGAAGGACTTCAATCCTACATCCTCTGACCCCTTACTATGTCCCATCCCTCCTCCTCACAAGGATGCAGCACCTCCAGACGTGGTGCTCAGCCTGGAAGTGCTGCAGTTGCCCCATTTCAGCAGACTGATGCCCCACACAGACAACCCAGGGATGCCTCCTGGAACATCTCCCATCCAGCAAGGACAGGGGAAGAGCCAGGAACAGCCACTCAGCTGAGGATCCAAAGGCTGAAGAGGTGTGTGGGATCCTGTAGGACCCAGGTAAACCCCAGAACTCGTTTACCTTTCCCCAGCTCACACATTCCAAGTGACTAAAACTGGTATTTGCAGTATGGGAGAGCTCAGCCTCAGCTGAGCAAATTTCCATTGCAGACACAGTGCAACTGCCAACTTGTCTAAACCCTGGGCAGTTAAAGAGGCCAGGAGCTCCCAGGCAGTGCAGTACTGACAAGGAACTGATGTTATCTTGCTTCTCACATGTCACTGCCCCCGAGTTTCAGTTACCAACGTCCCTCCTGCTGACACACTTCTCAGAGATGAACAAGGACAGATAAAGGGTGGGAAACAGTCAGTGGATGAGTAGGATGAGAACAGCTCCAAGGGAGCCACTTTCCCCTACAGAAACTAAATGTCCTTACACTGACAAGCAACAGCATTTGTTAAAGAACAGCTATTTGGAAAATAAAATTTGGATTTGGAGTGAACAACATGTGCTGCTCGTCAGCAAAAGAACAGTACATAAAACACAGCTTCATCTGAGAACAATTCCTTCATGACTTTTAAAAAAAATTACTTTTAAATTAAGTTCCAAGAAGTTTAAATTTTGAAAGTCAAAGGAGGGAACTCTGTTTTTAAATAGCCAATGCTCAGGTTCTGAAAGCTTTTAGGAGGAAGATACAAAACACAGCAAGTTGATCAACATCCTCCTGAAGGAGACAACACTGAGCAGTCCTTACAAAGGTCCCAAAGCCACATGTGCTCAAATGTTGTATATTTAATTCTGCAATTGTTTGTGCTTTATTCAAGGCCAACATCCATGTCTCCACATCCTATAAAGAGAACAGTTCCCTGCATTCCCTAATTCCTGCAGCCCCCTGCAGCACTTGACCACTTGCTCCAAGTTCAATACCCTCTTCAAAAGAATGGGAAGAAGAGTTTAAGCTTCTTCACAATATTGCCAATGCACGACATGCACTCTTTTATTAAAAATTGATACAGTGGATCTCAACCACCAAACTGGGCTGAAAAATTTGAGTATCCTTTAGCTTTGTTTTAAGTCATGAAGCCTTTCAGCTTCAACCAGGTGGAAAATGTAGCAGGAACCACTTCCGTCTGCAGTATTTCAGGTAAGAAAATTATAACTTTGTGCATAAGAGAGACAGAAACACAAACCCTTAGGAGAAACAAACCAGAAAACCTCCATGACTACAGCAAGGGGGTTTCATTGGATTAAATTCACCACGGAAATAAGATTGTTGGCTTAACATATCCATCCATTTATGCTGAGAAGAGAATTCCTCTTCCATTCCCATCACTCTTGACAGCACAGAGGAGATTCAGCTCACTTGGTGCTGACAACCAAATGGTGCTAAAGACAAGACATGTGAGAACTCCAAGTGCTTTAAGCTAAAATTGAGGTGGTACCACATGCAGTATATCTGACCGAGGCTTAGACTTCTTTGCTTAAAGGAGTCGCTGTAACAATTCTTAAAAGTTGATTTTTATTTTTAGCATTTTTGCTTCTTCACAGATACAAATAGCCAAGAATAAGCAGGGCAAAACAGTGTCCATTTTTTCCAGTTACTCTATCCACCAAATAAAAACATCACTGAAAAAGCAGCTCAAGTTTGCAGGGACTTGCAGCAACTATTTCTTCCAGCAGACACCAGGCTGTTTTAACAGCACTCCTCCCAGGTCAGCAGCTCCTCCAAGCCCCACTAACTGGAAACACGTTTATGAGCAGATCCTTCTCCCTGATGGCCCTTCCCTTTGCTCTCTGGCAGCAGCTGGAACAGGATCTGCTCTGCAGTAATTGGGTTCTTACCCAGCACAGGCAGAACAAGGACTTTCCAACCCACTAACAGTGACATTTGTTTTATTTTTAAATGTGGAGCCAGCGCTTCCTTTCTCACCACTGCTGAGGAGGGCAGTGGCTGAACTGTTATAAACTGCATTTTTACAAATCAGGACATTATGAGTTACATAGAGATGGGAATATCCAGGTTAACTCTGCCCACAAGATTAACTAAACTCCCTGTAAGGACTAAACATGCTTTACATGCTCTTAAACCCCTCTGCTCTTCATCATATTACTAAAAGCTGTCTTAGGCAGCAATTCCACTTCTGCTCTGATGAGTGAGACTGTCCTTTGAGCCAGCAGTGCCACTGCAGTGGCACATTTATACTTCTGACAGCACACTTAACTCCTGCTTTGTTCCTCTACTTTATTTCTCTGTAGCTTTTATAAGTAAAAGCCAGAGCTCTAAAGTGTAAATTGCCAGTTAATCACATTCAAGGATTATGGTATAACCTAATAAGAAGCTGTAAACAACATTAGGATAAGAGACTACCTGTGCAAACTACTTACACACCATTGCTACTCTTCTGGCAAGAACAAGAAGCATAAAACTGCTTAAAAAGAGCTCAAGCTTTTATTTCCACAGGCAATCATCAACAGAATCACTGCTGAGAACTTGTCATATTGTCAGAAAAAGCCAAGTTAGTCTTGCTTTATCACTTGGGAATAAAAGGAGAAAGAGTCAACACGTTGCTTAAAGGAGCTGCTGTAGTAATTTTTAAAATTGGTTTTTATTTTTAGAATTTTTGCTTCTTCATAGATACCAAAAAATCAAGAATAAGCATGGAAAAGTACTGTCCATTTTTTCCATTTGAGTGAGATACTACTAGTCCTTCCTACTACATGTCAGTAAGACCAGACCTGGAAGAGCCTGCTCAGCTATGGAACATCACCTAATCAATACCAGAGACCACCGAGGAGCAGCTACACAAAAGGCATTATAACAAATGCTGAAGTGGAATAGAAGGACTGAGGAAAAAAAAATTAATTCAAGTTACTCATTATCATCCAGATAGTAAAATATTACCATATAACGGTCTGAGTGCAACCTTAGCTGAGGAAAAAAAATATTTAGAAGCAGAAGAATTTCTTGTAGTATTTCATTTAAGTATTATCAGATTGAAAACCTTGTGACTCTGCTGTTCAAGGTGCACTGTCCCACTGTGCTCTGTTGGTTGGCTAGTTCTCTGCAGGACTCCAGAGGAGGCAGCACAGATGAGTTTTCCTCTGCCCTCCCTCTGGAAGCCAGGATTCACTGGAGGAACAGCCTATTTTTAGGGGTTTGAAGTTAATCCAGCCCTGAGCTGCTCCAGCAGCGCCGTCTCCTTAGCCCCACACAGGCATTCCAGCCTCTGCCATAGGGAAAACTATTTGGTGGGATGTAAAAGCAAACTAACACTTTTAATACGTGAAAATGCTTAATTGCTGCTGTTCCTGCCCAGGAACTCCTGTGCTCAAGGGCCTGGTCACAGGGAGTATTGTACCCCCCCAGGGAAGAGTTTTCAGGTCAGGGTGGTCATTTCATGACATTTTATTACAAGTCTGGCAATTCCTTTCACCCAAAGTCCCCTCTCTGACCTGGAGCCACAGTGGAACACTGATATTCATGCACCAAACAAAGCTATCTGGACAAGCAGTGGAAGGGCTGAAAGGCACAAAGACGAGCCTTTCAGAACAGTCTGGCAAAGGGGATGGATTGTTTCATGCCTCATCCACTGGGAATTGCTAAATGACCTGGCAGAGCAGAAAGCTGGCACCAGCTGGCAAAGGAAGATTCCTCAAAGAAGAGATGAAGCAAGTTAAATGTTCCTCTGGCTGTAAGGAGAATGAAAAGTACACACTGCAACAGATTGCTCCAAGGGCCAGGGGAAAAGGCAGGATTTTTAGAATTGGCTTTTTCAGTAAAAGCCTTTTCTGAGACAACCAGTCCAGAGCCATGTGCTGACAGAACAAGGGGAATGGCTTTAAATGGACAGGGAGGAGGGTCAGATGGGATATTAGGAAGGAATTCTTCCCTGTGAGGGTGGGGAGGCCCTGGCACAGTTTGCTCAGAGAAGCTGTAGCTGCCCCATCCCTGGAAGTGTCCAAGGCCAGGTTGGACGGGGCTTGGAGCAACCTGGGCTAGTGGAAGGTGTCCCTGCCCATGGCAAGGGGTGGCACTGGATGGACTTTAAGGTCGTTCCAAACCATTCCATGATTCTGTGTTACATTCTGTTCCTTCCATGAGCACCAGACTTAAAGCATGAGGGGGAGGGGAGGTGAACCCTAAGGCAAAGAATAAAGTTAAACCAGGGTGCTTACATACCCTTTTTGTGTGCCAAACAAGTACATACATATGGTTTTCATGAGTTTCATAACCATAATCCTACATGCCTCTCACTTCCTCCTTCAGGAAAAGACATGGAGCTTCTGGAAGTGCTGCTGCAGGAGAAGGGATGGAACTGCACATCATTCCAGACACCCCACTGGGCACAGCTGTCCTTACCTACCTGGGGCATCCCAACTGAACACTATGGCATGCAAAACACACCCAGGATCAGAGCCCTTGCTTAGAAATCCAATAGATTAGTCAGGATTGACCCGAAGCTGCAGTTTCAGGTCTGGTTTCTGAGGAGGCCCCACCTCTTCCCACAGCTCTGCTCCAAGCAGCACCTGGATGAAGGACTAGCAGGGACAGTTCCAACAGCTCATGTTCTTAAAAGAACTGCGCAAGGGCTGAATTCCCTGTGCAGACCGGGCTTTCCTCAGCCCCCCAGCACCAAAATGGGGGAGAGGGGCTCCCCTGCTTTTCCTGAGAGTGAACCAAAGCCCTGGTGCCGCCCAAACACCCGCCTTGGTTTGCGTGGGCATGGTTGCTCCTCTCAGAGAAGTTCAGGAGTTTTGCAGTGTAATTTCTGTTTTCTTACTGCAGGCAGAGCTAGGGAAGGATCCCAGGGAAGGCTCCCTCATGATGCCTAAAAGCCAGAAAATAACTCTCTAAGAACTATTTCTGTGTATTAGAAAGCAAAAAGCACTAATTTATTATGGCGTGCCAGATGCACAGGAATATTTTCCAAAATGTGCATCCTGAACTACATAGGTGTGACAACCTTATACTGTCATTTAACAATATTTGGACATTGCCTCATCTGTTACACCCACTTCCAAAACTGTCCCTCCCACAGTACCATTTTTGCCCCACCCCTGACACGCCTTCCAAATTTGAGTAGAAGGTCTCTTTATCTTCATCTTGTCTTCTCTCTTCCTCATCTTGTTCCTTGGTCAAGGAACAAGCAGCATGCTTTCTGGAATGGTTTTGAGGCTTCTGAGCAGCTTTGACTACTTATATCAAGTGTTATGTCTCTTTCTCAGTACATTTTCACAGATAGAAAACTCTTCACCTCATTAAAACCCCTCATTTGTTGAAATTCTTAACAAAAACCAGCATTTTTAGAAATCTTGTACAAAGATACAAACAGGCCAAAGGCACTAGGCAAGCTGTACCAAAATCTACATAACATAGATTTTGAGGCATCAGTCATGACAGGCACGTTATCCCCAGGCTGTGGTGCAGGCACAGCTCGAGGCAGGAGCTGCCGGAGCAGCTGAGCCCTCACCCAAAGCTCTGCACCCAAACACAGACACCAAAGTCCCTGGAGAACAAGGAAAGGGAGCCCCAGAACCAGTGCCTTCTAAACTGACCTAATCTCTGGGTTTGGGCTGCCTTCCCAACTCCTTTTCCCACCCCTCAGAGACATTTATCCACGCCCAGTGAAACACAAACAAGTCGAGGGGTTTCTCCCACACAGAAACAGAAACCAAATTGCTGTTAAGTGTCCCTTTCACAAAATATATTCCAAAGGTACTCTGTTCCTATGGTGATGAGATTCCATCCAGATGAGGAAAAGCATCATCTAAGAGCCTAGAGGATGAGGGCTGAAAGGGATAGAAGAATGTTCTGGACCCAAAGCTTTTCCAGTTGTTCATCTTCAATTTCTCAGTGAGGGTATTTTTTTCCCACTACAAAAAAACATAGGAGTTACAGCACCTGCTGTTATTCCAAGTGCCATTTAAGCTATACCTGTACTAATAAAATTGGATTACATTAAGAAAATTTAAATTGTTTCCAAAGGCATCCAATTTTCAGTTTAAAAAATAAAATCCTGGTTTATACATTAACTTAGGCTATAATTACACTAGAATACAGAAAAATATCGATAATTTATAACACAAAAATAATTTCCTCTTCCCTCCCATCACTTTAAGAATCCATATTGATGTTAGTTTTGCTTGGCTGACAAGAAGCTCGGATCTGTTGGGAACAGCAGTGTGTGCTATGGAACAGCTGAAGGAATGAAGCAGGGACACAGCCCTGCTAATCTGGTATTAGCAGGGATTGCTTACAAGGAAAAACAATTTATGGAGGGGTTTAAAGATTAAACAGAATTTCATGTTCAAAGACTGTTTTGGGTTATGTTTGCTTTTTTATTGAAGTAAAGGGGGGAAGATACAACTGTAGAATCATTAAGGTTGGAAAAGCAAGATCATGGAGTCCAACCAATTCCCAGCACTGCCAGTCCACCACTGTCCCATGTCCCCCAGTGCCACAGCCACACTCTCTGAGCACTTCCATTCATGGGGACTCCAGCACTGCTCTGGGCAGCCTGTGACAGTGTTTGACAACCACTTTCCATGAGGAAATTTTCCCTAATATCCAACTTAACCTCCCCTAGTGCAACTTGAGGCCATTTCCTCTTGTCTCGTCCCTCATTCCCTGCAGAGAAGAGGCTGACCCTCCCCAGCTCCAACCTCCTGCCAGGTAGATCATGGAATGCAGCACGCAGGGAAGCACAGCTCTGCTCCAGAGGTAAAGCCAAGGATCCCACAACACTGCAGAGGCCCCGGGGCCACGGTTCACATCCTCTTTAGCTTTGGACGGGTTACAACTGCAAACACACCCAAAGCCACAGTTTCCCTGAGCTCAGCTCAGAAGCTGACACAGCTCATGTGCAAGCTTAGAAAGGAGAGTCAGGTTTAACAGGGGAAAGCAATTGCCTCTGAAAGTTTGCCAAGATTGCTTTTAGGGTTCCATCTTTTCAGCTTCTTGATTCACTCCCAGCAAAATGAAATATTTTAAAAAGCCAACAAAAAAACCCACCACCAAACCAAACCAACAAAACCCACAAAACAAACAAGCCAACCCCTTAAGTTTTTTTTTTTAAATAGGTAAATGTTATACAGTAGATCAGCTTCTGGAGGGCTCCCAACCCCCCCACACTTTCAAGGCTCTAGGGTTCATCCAGCCCCAGCTTAAGCACATCCAAAGCCCTTCCCTGGCTCACCCTTCACGTTGTTCATGCAGGAGGTACAAACACAGGTGAGCTGTTTGGTGCAGCAAAGGACATTGAGCCTGATCCTGGGCAAATGAGATCAGTCACACTTCATTTAGACAGAGCCCTGTGACAAAGTGATAGGTAGAGATGTACACACACCTCCCCTTCAAAGTGTAATTACAACATTAGTGCCCAAAGTTCACTATTAACAACAATCAAATCAATTTAAATTGCCCCGGTTTCACTCGAATCAAAGTTATATCAGTGTAATTATTCTCATCTGAAGAGAAGCATTTATTTAAGAGCTTTGCACAAGCTGAAAATGATCTTATTTCAGTAACTTCCCAGTGGTGCCCCAGGAGTTGCTGTTGAGCTCAGAGAACATCAGAAATGGGTCACACTGTGACATAACACAGGGAGCTCGTCACTGCATTGCATCTGGGAGCTCTGAGGAACATGGATTGATGTCACCTGGATAATGCTCAGTTCATAAACTGCTTGGAGATCACCTGAACATGAGGGCACCCCAGGTCTGCTCCAAAGCCTGCTCGGTTTTAACGTGGGCTTTACATCCCAGGGGTGGGGGAAAAGGCTGCTGAGGAAAGAGAGAGGAGGAAAAGAGGCTACGGACTGAACATCTGCATCTGATAAAGAACAGCAGCTGAGTATTTAATAAAAATCTATCCCAGCAGATGAAAAAAGGAAATTCAATGCTGTCACATTAAGAACTTACTTGCAACAGCAGCACTTACAGCTGAAATACTTGTGCTGCTGGTAGAGATTTACTGGTTTTTAAAAACTGCCCTAACTCCAACACTTGTGCAGAACAGATCCATTGTGCCCCAATTTAAGAGCACTATTTGTTAAACCTGAGCTTTGCAGGGAGGGAATCAGCAGCTTCTCCACAAATCGATTAAACTGAGCCCCTTCCCTCACACTCCTGCCCTTAAAGGGACAGGTTTTTGGCAAAGACTTCAGCAAAATATTTTCCTTCCCAAATAAAAATATGGCTCAGTCTCTCACTTCACTGCAAGCCAAACATTTCTCCCCACGGAGTATAAAAAGCCAGTATGTGCCATAGCAAAATGTATCCAAAAAACAGCTTAAAAATATCATCTCTAAATAAAGCTGGAATTCTAAACCATGAGGTGGGAATTCAAATACTAAATATTGTGAGGTTTGACACAGATTACCATCCCCTCTATGTAACAGTATGCCTTTACCTCTTTTTACACCACCCCCAGTCCTTAAGCTGTACATTGGAAGGTGACTTAATTCTCCAGCTTCCTGTCCCTAGATTGTAGATATATTTTATTTTAGTTTATTTAATTCTGTGATGTACTGAAATGACAAGTATGGCCAAGAAAAGTCTGTGAGAGCTTTTCCTGGATGCTCCCCACACAATTATTTTAAAACACTTCCCCCCAGCTTCCACCTTCTCCTCCTGACAGCTGGTCCTGGCTCCCCTCCATAGCCAGAGGCTGGAGAGGGTCATTTAGAACAGAATGGAGAGATTTGAAGCTCTTTACCATTGTTTTATTGGGGTTTTTTTCCCCTTCAGTCCTGGAGTGCACCAGGATGCTTCCCGTGTGCTGAATGCTCTGCATGGGGAGGATTCGATGGTGCAGAGGGACAGGGACAGCACCAGCACTGCCTGGTTATCCCCAGAAAATACACATCCTAGGACAGGGACAGCACCAGCACTGCCTGGTTATCCCCAGAAAACACACCTCCTAATTCAGCAGAGGCCTTAAATGCTACCAGCAGTCCCACTGACTTCATTAACCACCTGTGTGGAGTTTAAACACTCCTGAAGCATCAGCAGAGCTCAGCCCTGCCCCATGCTGAGCTCCAGCTGAATTGGGAAGACAGGAACTGAGCACTCAGAATCAGACTGTTACAGTAATGCATGGAGGCATTTATTCCTAACAACTTACACTTGAGCTTACAGCTCCTTTACAGCCCAGAGCAGTTCTCTCACAGCTTTAAAACAAATGCACAAGAGTTGTGAGGTCATCCCCATCTTCTGAGCATTTCCCACCACATAAACCCACCTCCAGCAGAGCAGAGCAACCCTCGGTTACCCAGTGCAGTGTAGTACATTTTTCAAACACCATCCCAATTTCAAAGACAGAGTGGGTTCCAAATAAATTTCATATGCAAGTGTTAATACTGGATTATCTGCACACATCCATTGTGAGATTCTAGCACAGCTACATTTACTTCCACGCCAAAGATAAACCCCTTCTCTGTTAGTAACAAACAACTCTCCACTTCCCATCTGCAGCTTTTCTCGTGACAAAAAGAGTAAAATCATGACACTACTCCTAAAACATGCAGAACACATTATTGCCAGGCTCCACAATGTCCTTTTCATGCTTCTGGACCCTCCAAGAACCACCTTCATGCTGCTGACACTCAGAAAATTCAAATAACACCCCACAGTGTGCACTAAATACCTCAGAATCACAGGACATGCTGAGTTGGAAGGGACCCACGGGGATCATCAAGAATCAATTACAAGCCCAATAAAGCCATTTGCAAGGAGTGACAGTCAGAAGCTTGCTGGGACTTGATGTCATTTAGTATTATTAAATTTGAAATCTATGCTCAGTCCATGTTTGCAAGTTAGAGCACAGCTAAGCTGATTTACCAAGCCAGGTTACACCTCACGGCCCTGGAACACACGGGCTGGAAACAGGAGGATGGGCTATAAAAAGGCACATAAAAGCAGTTCATAATCTACCAGAACACACATACAAAAGATTAAAAAAGAATCATTAGTTCAATATCAACACTGTATTTCAAATTTACTGGGGTAAGATAACTGCAATCTCTTCCAAATAAAGCTAAGTCAACATCTACACTAATACAAGCTACTGTGTTTATTTTATACTGTATTTATTCTTTTTATCTGCTATGCCTGTTTTTTATAATATGTTACACCTGTAAGAACACAACCCAAACATGAGAGCCTGCATGAATGCATGATAACCTCAGAAAGATGATATGAAGAACCTTTGATATGGTAACCTTTGAAAACCAAGTTCACATCTAACATTGTCAGAAGAAATTAAATATCGGAGCAAAGTGTCCTGGCCTTATGTGGTTGGACCAACAGATGTTCTTTGGCCCTGTACTTGTGTCAGAGTAACAAAGTTTATAAAACAAGCCCCTCATTTCAATCCAGGAAGGTGGTCTCTTCATAGCAGATAAAAATAACAAGAACAGCTGCTTGTGTGTCCGAAATGTTTGAGGGAAGGCCTGGCAAAGACAACAAGGGACACACCCTTGGTTAATTATTGACATTTAGAGCCAGCTTTACTGAGCTGCCCAGTTGAGCTTCATCCCTTGTTATATCAAAAGCATTTGGAGAAGTGGGTGATTTTATTTGCTCGTAATGCAAAACAAATTCAAGAGGGTTCCACATATGGAGTTGGAAGAGGAAACTTGTGCTGACTCTTATCACTTAGGCAAAGAAGTCTGCAGTGTACACTTGCCAGCTTGTCCCTGTTAATAGCCAGCTAATAATCAGTTAATTCACACATATGTACATAATTCACATATATCTGCTTCTTTCTTTTCCAAAGCCATACTTGGCTAAATCCTGTTAATTTGACTGCAATCATTGAAGTACCAAATGAGCACATATATTGTTTAGAGACAGGTAAACCAGAAGTGTTAGGAAAAGGATTACCCTCTAGAGCAGAAAAATCATGATAAAGGTGTGATAAAACCACCAAGCAATGGGGCTAACACTCAGATGTGACCCATCCCCAGAAAACAGACAGAGCTCTGCAAGCTGGAACTGGATGATCTTTCAGGTCTCCTCCAACCCAAACCATTCTATGATTCCATGTTGCAAAGCATGGATTAATATACCAGAGAACTGCTCTAGTACTCACATGACTTCTTTAGAGTGGGATCACTTTGCCAGCCCTCCTATGCGCGGGATGGGGAAAAAAACCCACAAACCAACCAAACAAAACAAAACACAGAAAAAATATATTTAAAGATCCTGAAAAGCTTCTGTAACTACCCAGCTAGCTCCAAACTCAGCCTGAAATTACCACAACTTTGGGATCCCATCTGGAAAGCCATCCAAGCTGACTCCAGTGCCAGGCAGGCCTTTATCTTTCAGCCAGAATTTCACCCAGCAAAGGTTGTGCTACATGAAATGCTGAGTCCAACCCACGGTTACAGAACCTTTTAGCTGAGAAGCTGTATCACCTGCAGCAGGTTTAAATCATCTCCCTCCCTCTGGAATGCTGGAGTTCCAGGCACTGGACACCCCAAACCCATCACCCCCTGAAACACACCCCTGAGCAAACAACATCAGGAGGGGACGAGAACCACCCACACCTCAAAGGTTGTTTCCAGACACACTGTTCAGATTTGCTCCATTCTTCTGCACCCATTTTCCACTACTGAAGGTTTCCATAACACATTCCTGCATGGGCTGCTCCTTGCTCTGAAACCCTCCTGTCTCTTGTCACTTTACTGTGATCCCTGACCTTCCCCCCAGTATTTAAGTATGAGATCTTTTAATTCATTTGGGAAAGAACTCTTCAGTTTTCTCACTAAGTCTACCCTTTCAGTTTATAAATACTAAACTGGTTTTAATTCTAAGTATTACTCTTGAGACTCTTCACTTCCACATTATACTGACCAGATTAGCACTCAGGGTCAGCTATTTACCAGCTGACCAGAAAATAAAAGCATTTATAGACAAGGTCACCCCACCTCTCTGAAGTTCAGCAAGTTTTTCAACACCCTTTTACTGAGGTGGGTACAAACCAGGATGTTCAGCCCTCAGAATCTGCTAAGCTTGGGAGGCTGTTCCTTAAATAACTGCAGGCAGAGCATCTGATCTTCTGATCCTCTCCTTGAAACACTTTTCGGTATTGATGACAGGAACAGAGGAGTAATTTCTGACTCGGCATTAAAAATATCAGGGCATGTTTCCTAAGCAAGATGAGACATTTAGTCATAGACACCTTTTAATTGCATTTCATGTGGCATTTGCAGTTGGGTTCTCTAAATTCCTTTTCTGAAGGGAGGGAGGAGAGGAAAGAGGGGGAAGTCTTGTGTTTTCTGGGCTGACTCTTCTGGAAGGATTTTCTTCCCTATCTTACATAAAGAACAAGTTTTTCATTAATGCCAAGGCTCCCACACCAGATGGTGTCAGTGAAAAGCACGAGTGCCAGAAGTAGGTTTTCTACACCCACTTCATGAAACTGGAATTTCACCAACCCTCTCGACATGTGAATGGTAAAATTCCCTCAGAAACTGTGTTCTTAAGACCCTCCCAGCTACACTAACAGGGATTCAGGATTTAACCCCTTGGATCTCACACACACTCACGGATGGTGGGGAGGATGCACAGCACGGAGAGCAGACAGTCAGACAGGCCTGGTGGGTGCAATTTGTGGCTGCTCAGGGATTCTACTGGCAGCTCAAGCAACAAAGAAAATACAGACTCAGCATTTTAATAAATATACTGATGCTTTGTCAGCTACTAAGAGCCCTTAGTAAAGCTGCCCCACTTATGAGTGCTTCAGGTTGATCCATTTACTTAATTATAAACAAGAGATCAGACAGCAATTCATTTTGCTTTGTTGGGGTGTGGGGATTTTTTTATTTATTTATTTTTAATTCCTAAGTCCAAGTAACAGCAAACTTCAGACTGTGCTCTTTTCTACTGCAGTGCTGAGATTTCCTCCTTAGAATAACTTAGTTGTGAGTTTTCATTAAGTTCATCACGTGCTTCAAGTGTTGTAGAGTAGCAAAACACCTCTGAACTAGGACAGTGCTTGAGAGTTACCCTCAACTGTGAGGAGCTTCAGCTCAAGGCAGTCTGTCCACTTGTTGGATCCTAGCAGATTTAATATATGTATATACATATAAAACCAAAAAAAGAAAAATAAAAAGCATGATTCTAAGAACCCAGACTAGAATGGGTGTGTATTGTAAATATTGTATATATTTACAGTATATCTAAATATTATATAAAGTATATATTTGTATATAATATATTTATGCAATATATATTATATAAATATATATTTGTGTGAATATATAAATATTTTTACTCAAATACTGTAAATACCAGTTGTAAAGTGTTCTCCAAGAAAGCAGTGAAAAATCCTGCCTTCAACTTTAAGTACTTAAAAGTCCCAAACCAGCAGAAAATCCAGCTGATAAAAAGGACTGGAGGACTACTGAAGGCTTTAAGGTGAAACTGTATTTGGAAGTTTCATGTCTTAGTAATACAACCACTGAAAAACCCAAGGTTCAATGGACTGTTTAGTCAAATACACTGTAGATATTGCATCAAAATACAATTTTTAAACAAAAATTCAAATATCAGCACACAACCTCACTGTAGCTCATTTTCAGTGCCTGCCCTCCCCAGCTGGGCCGTGTCACTGTTGTCTGTGAAGCTGTGAAGGTGCATTTCCATGGGGACAATGGCTGTGGGCTCTATTTCCATGGGGACAATGGCTGTGGGCTCTATTTCCATGGGGGACAATGGCTGTGGGCTCTATTTCCGTGGGGACAATGGCTGTGGGCTCTATTTCCGTGGGGACAATGGCTGTGGGCTATATTTCTATGGGGACAATGGCTGTGGGCTCTATTTCCGTGGGGACAATGGCTGTGGGCTCTATTTCTGTGGGGACAATGGCTGTGGGCTCTGTCCACCCTGAACCTGCAGCTTTTTCCCCTTCTCAGTGACAAACAGCGAGAACCACAACAAGGCCGCTCCCAGGCTCATTCTAAAATGCAGCCTAAAGACTTCAAACTCATTGCTCAGCATCACCTTTGCCACCCAACACCGGAAGGAACTCCTTCCTCAGCCAGCAGAGAGGTTAAATCAGCACTGAGCACAGCGAGGGAGGAGATGGAAAAGCAATGCTTTGGAAAACTGGGAGCAGGGAGAGGTGGTTACGGCAGAGACACCTTCTTCTTCCCTCCAGTACTATCTGCTGTATTTATCACATCAAATTGTGCAACAGCCATGGGATATTTTGCTGGATGAGGAAGGACAAAAGGATATCAGTGGCTGTTTTGCCATGTCTGGTTGATTAAAATAAAATAAAGCACGAGTTTCACAGATTTCACAGAACATTCTGTGTTGGAAGGGACCCACCAGCATCATCCAACTCTTAAGTGAATGGCCCAGTTGCAAAAGCCACTAGAATGTGAGATTTTTTGTGGGGTTTTTTTTTTTGTTGATTGGTTTAGTTTGGTTGCTTTTTCATTTGGGTTTACTGGGGTTTTTTTAAGAAAAACTAGCAGGGAAAGGAAATTTTTAAAGTATAAGTTATTGTCCACATTACTTTTACAGAGGGAAATGGGATTTTTTCTTGCTCTCAAAGCAAGTTAACAAGCAGCTAGGTTTTTCAGACTGCCATAAGTAAGACTGCAATGATGTATTCATTCAGCTCAGTCTGCAATACATTATCAGAAGTGCAAAGATAACCCAGACACATCAGTAACAGCCTTTTTCCAGAGCTACTGAAGGAGCAAATCCTAAAGCAACTGCTGTACCCAGAAATAATGCAATTAATAGTTAATAAGCTGGTGCTGTGTAGCTGCCTTCTGATGTCTGTAATCCTGTTGTACCAACAGGAAACCTTCAACATGAACTTTGATGCTCAACACTGGATTACGGATCACATGCAAACAAAAACATTTGCAGCCCTCTGGGTAGTGCAACACCAGAGAATTAGATACTGGTGTTAGGTTTGAAAATAAATCTAAATAACTCACAGCCACATGAAGAAGGTGAAAAGAAACAAGCCCATATAAAATTTTTATGTGAGGCCAAATTACCAGATGGACCCCAAATATAAACTCCTAGGAGCTTAAGAAACACAACCAGAGACAGAAAGTTAAATTTGGAGGGATATCTGGAGTGTTTTTGGAGCCGCTAAGCAGAATAAGCACTGCAGGAATCTTCCCAGAACTACACCTAAACGTGGAAAAGTGACTCTGCTCTGGAATGAGGAAACAAGCCCCAAGAGCACCCGGATTTACAGAAAGAGCCTCTGCCTTCCTATGAGAGAAAGGGATTGGCCAGTAGAAAGGAAAATTCAAAACAAAAATAAAGTCACTTGCTCTCCAAATACTGCAGTCACAGGAGAGATCAAAAATGAAGCAGATAAATAATTTAGTCTTCTACCTGCACTGTTTGGGGATGTATTTTGAGACAGGATTTTTTTTACACACTGAGGAATAGCAGAACAACATCGCTTTTCTCTGCACAGTCATGCCAAGGATATTCTGCTGACACCTAAACTCTTCCTCCTGTCAGAGTAAGGGCACATGTGGCAGGGCATGACTCCACAAAAGGCAGCTTTGTCCACTCCATCCCATTGCCACAAGAATATTATAAAGGAAGTTATAGGACTTGATTAGCAGCCAAATGTTTACTAGAATTGCATCAAACCCAGCACACCCTCCCTGGCACAGAACAGTGTCAGCAGACTAGGGAAGATCAGGCAGCAAATCCCAAAGGCAAGCACATGCTGAGCTGGAAAGGGGGACATTTTTCTCCCCTTTCAGACACCAAGACAACAAGGGAGCACTCCCTGAGGCCTCAAGCATAACACACCTGATATGGGGTGCAAGGGCATTCACATGCTTAGTGTGTTACTGAATCCATGGAATGCTGGACTGGAATGCTGGGCACAGATAGTGCTGGACACTGTGATAAAACACAGCAGTAGCCCTGATTTCTGTTTAGCTTCCCTCTGCTAACATGTAAGGAACATAAAAGCAAAACACACACATGTTTGGAGTGTCCTTGGAGTTGCTCTCCCTTAGTTTTCCTGCTTGAGTAAATCAACAACAGATATTTATTTCAGCAGAAGCAGTGAAACTCTTCACTGTTGCATCTGCTTTGATAATCCTGTACTGGGATCAGAATTTGATCAAAGATACACCTGAGTGATTCTTGTAGTTTAATCCTCTTATTTCATCTCCCTCTCTTCTGCTGTTTCAAACCTGCTCTGTGAGGTGTCCCTGCCCAGAGCTCACCCTGCTGCTGTGCTTCCCAGGGTGACACAAGGAGGCTGGTTTTCAGATAGTCTGGCCTAGCAGCCAGAACCTCTGACATTAAACCCCTCCTTGCAAAGATACTTAAGCTTAATTCACTGATCCTTGTCTGGAAGATAATCATGGAATGGTTTGGGTTGGAAAGGACCTTAAAGCTCATCTCATTCCACCAGGGACAGCTTCCCCTAGCTCAAGGTGCTCCAAACCCGTCCAACCTGGCCTTGGACACTTCCAAGGATCCAGGGGCAGCCACAGCTTCTCTGGGCAACCTGTGCCAGGGCCTCCCCACCCTCACAGACAACAATTCCTTCCCAATATCCCACCTAACCCTGCCCTCTGGCAGTGGGAAGCCATTCCCCTTGTCCTGTCCCTCAGGCCATTGCACAGAGTCCCTCTCCAGCTCTCCTGGAGCCCCTTTAGGCCCTGCAAGGGGCTCTCAGGTCTCCCTGGAGCCTTCTCTTCTCCAGGTGAAACCCCCAGCTCTCCCAGGCTGGCTCCTTTACAAGCAGCTTTTCAATTCCAAGAACAATTCTCCCATGGGAGGCCTCAAACTGCAGAGCAGCAGCTCGTGTGTTCAGCCCTTGCCTGTTCCCCACATCTCCTCCAGTGCAGGGGGCTCAGCAGCAGTGACTCCACACTTCAGATTAAGCTGAATTAGCCAAGAGAGGAGAGAACAACTTATCTGCTGTGACAGCATCACAAGCTCCACAATCCTCAGGCACTGCAGTTTATTTTGGCTGTTACCACAACCCAGACATTACTACTTACTGCTACATAGAAGTCTGACTTACTTGAAAGAAAAAGCTAACTGGAGATTTAAGTTTCTTCATCTCCCAGGAAGTTCCCTAATTTAGGGAGAACAAGCTCCCCCACCCTGACATCAGTCTTCAGAAATAGAAGCAACCTGTGTAAATTAAAGAGATCTTTGTAGCTGACAGAGTCCTACTGAAATCACACTCTGATAAGCTGGCAGACATCACAGGCAGCACACTTGAGTCTGTCACTTTTTCTGCCTTAAAATAAAGGACTTTAATTGGTGAAGATAACATCCTATATTGGATGTTATCAATTAAGACAGACTTCTTGACAGAATCCCATTATTTGGAAAGGAGGAGTCCTGGAATAGTGAAGAGGTCACTCCCAGCAATCATTTCTGCCTGAGTGAGGATCTTGCCCAGTTAACTCTCCACCAGCAGAAACAACTACTCAGCTGAGCACAGGGAGTAACATGAAAATCCTGTGCTTAGCTGGGCTGGTGATGTACAGCTGAGATATTTTGTTGGCATTTCAGCCACCAAGGAGCATGATGACTTAAACATTGGTTATTTGTCTCTAAAAATGGTCTTTTCAGTTCCTTTCATGGGAGTTTTAAAGGAAAACTTCAAGGGTTTGGTTCAAAATGCATTGAGTGTTAAGCTGGTTCCAGTTCATAACTGTTCCTGGGGGAAAATGGACCAGAGAACTTCCCCACCAGTTGTGATCACTGGTCACTCTCCTGGGGGCTGGATTCACCCCCCAAATTACAAAGTGGATCACACCAGTTTTACTTGGCATTTATTATTACAACAGCAGCTGCTAAACAGCCATTTCTCTCCAGTGTGTTCACAGAGGCAGAATACAAGAGCATAAATCAACATAATGCAGGAAGACTGACAAAATTACGGACCTGCACAAGCTTTAATAATAAGCAAAGCCCTGGTGACCTTTGCCAGTTACATTTGTAAAGTTACTTATATGTGTTGGTGATGTCAAGGTTCACTGCATAGTTAGCACCAGTGAAGTACATTCTCAATTAAATAGTGTTAACTAAAAGGGACTCTTCATTTAGTTTAAAGAGGTTTAATGATTTCCTTCACTCGCAGTGAGATGACTCATAGAACAGCTTAAGAGGGTCGTGTCATGTCACACTCACAAAAACCACTTCTGCTCATTTCTTAAAAGTCTGGGAAGCACCTACTTAAAGATGTTCACACAGCAAAGCATCACTTAAAACCAAGGCAACCTCACAGGAACAAAGCTAGGAGCCTCAGCCCGTGCCAGCTCCCTCAGCAGGCACTCCAGCCTGGCACCTGATTTACCTGCAGTTTTATAAAATACTCAGACTAGTTTCTAATCCTGCCCGTGGCCCTTGGAGGTAAATGAGGTCAAGGAAATGATACATTTTTCATGAGCAACTGGGGGTGAAGATCATGGCTTATGTCAGCAGGTTCTGGCGATGTATCACATTACATAAGAAGGGAAGCTCAGTGCTGGAAAGCATTTTCCTGGAGAAGTTACATAACTCTGCAATGTGTCTAAAAAAATGGTCCTTTCTTGCTTTCAGAGGCAGCAGGTGAGAGGACACACAGCCCTCAGCCCCCTGAGCAGGAGCTCCTCTTATCTGGTACATTGGACAGAGATCAGGTCTCTGTAGGAAGTTGTCAGATGGGTGAAAAAATGCAATCACCACCCAGCACATAAACCCCCAGGAGATGAGAGCCCCATATCTATTCTGAGACACCAATATTAGCACCAGTTCCTCAGGGATAAGATCCAAGATAGGCAAATTTCTACCACTTTAAAGTTGTCACTATACTGAAGGAGAGGAGAGAGGGTAGGAAAAAAAAAACCAAACCACCCAAATGTTTTTCCTGCTTTTATAAGGAATGTTAGTTCCCTTTAAGGCCTGAGGTCCTTGAAGATCCTGAAGTGTCATTCAGCCCCTGGGACAGCCCTGATCAGATTCCAACACAACACACCCAACCAAGGGAAGTAGGTGTTCACACACATCCAGACTCTCTCTGACTTCACCTGTACAAGCCAAGGCTCAGCTCCCAGAAGACAATATTCCTGCCCCAGGCACAGGTGCAGGCTGAAGGGAGAACCCAGAGTGCTGAGGGACTCACTGTGGAGCACAGCCTGTGAGGGTGAGCTGTGCCCTGGCAGCTCATCTGTCCCCAAGGTAATACCAACACAGAGGACTGGACTGCTGGAACCCTTGCGCACAACCAAACCCCCTTTAATCATATTGCTGTGAAGAGATTTCAGCAAATCTCCTTTTTAGGATTAAAAGCAACCTGTGCTGCTTAACAGAGAATCCAGATTCAAGTCCAGCTATTCCCTTTCTTAAGCAGCAAAGGGCAGGAAACTCACAGGGTGGGACAGCAACTGGGGAAAGCAGGGGCAGCAATTAATTTCTTTATGTCCCCTCCTTCAGTTCCCAGCTATCTGCACATCACCTCTGACCAAACACTGAACAGCACTGAGGGCTGATCCAGCTACAGTAGGAGCTTGGCACTGGAGCTTGGCACTGGCCTGTCGAGTTTCACCTCACCAGAAACAAATATGAGCAAGAACTATTGGCCTTTGATTCAAGAGGCCTCACACATCTCATGTGAGGTGGATTTCATCACCCTTTAGAGTTTTCCTTGCAATGCAGGCCAGGAGTAGCTGTTGAATTATATCCAGTCTCAGATCACTCCCTTCAAAGTTTTCTTCCCAAGTCATTTGGGAACAAGTTCAGAGATAAGTTCTTGCACTGCAAACTTTCCTCCCTCCCACCACTGGCACTTACATCTCCAAACACTCGACTGGCACAACCCCTGGCCCCCCAGCACAGCCCCCCAGGCAGGGGGAGTGTTCCACTGCAGCACCAACACTGCACAGCACTGGTGTCACAACCCCAGCAAACTGGAACCACAGGCAGTTCACTCCTTTTCTGCAAGACCTCCACACTGACAACCTCAAGCACTCAAGAAGAGGTGGACTCAATTAAAAGCTTAAAATAGCATCAAGCCTGAAAGCTGAATATAGATTTTTACCTTATTCAAATCCAGCTGGTTCATTTGCATCAGATCACAGCCCTACCCCCTGCACAGCAATGCCTGGCTCCTCAGGACTCCATCAGGGACATCAGCTCCAGGGAAGGCTGTGCTAAATGAACAGGGAAATCCTCCAGGAAGGAGCAGGAAGGGTCAGACATAACCCTTCTACTTTCCTGTAACTGCAGCCTGCCAACCTCTATGGCACTGTACACCTCCCCAGATCATGTGCATGAAGCAAGATATGAGATGATACAGGTCATTTTTGCCTTTAAAAAGGCCAAGGCAAACATGAAATGTTTGGGGTTAGCAGTAAATTTTACAATCAGTTACACTGATGGTTTAAGAATCCCCATTCCCAATCCTGCCTGGGTCAAAGAAAGCCAAGCAGGAAGAACAGACTAAAGCAGATGTTCTTTAAAGTGCACACACCTATTCCAGCTTGAAAACAAGATCAAATGCTTAGCCATGGGTCTATATAACACAAGAAAAAAGTCAAAGAACACCTATTCTCCACAACACAGAGCCATTAATCACAGTATAGCAAGTAAAACCCCAAAGGGATGTTCCTACAGCTGTGAATTCTTGCTTTACTGTCACCATGAGGACCCTCCACATAAACAGCCTGATCTGCTCACAAACAAAGGATACCACTGCACAACCTTCAGAAACCCAGCCTCAAATGCAGCACACCCCCCCACACACACCTTTGGGGTCCACGGTGCCACTGGGTCCCGGCACTCGAGTCAAGAATTTAAAGTGATGATATATCAAGTTGCTTTGGATTTGAATAACAATGCCCAGATTTCTGGAGGAAACCATTAAGGGAACAAAAGGCTATCGAGCAGAATGTGGTCTGAAGCAGTTCCTACTCTGAATTCAGTGGTGAAAGGAAGATGAAGTGAATGTAGCAAAGTAAGCAGCAAGAATGAGGAAGAATGATGGCTCTGCTCTGCAATCCCTGCACTGCAGCCGCCGTGACCGGAATGGCAAGAGGGGCCTCCGAATTCAGCACAGTCACAACTCCCCACTGCACTGCAGGGTGGGAGGACAGTGCCTGGCTGGACACAGGACACAGGGAAGGGGCACATCACCCGGAGCAGCCCCTGCACTGGAGCCATGGAGCTTTCCCTGCAGTCCCATGCACAGAGCACACGGGCACTCACCCAGCTCAGCTGCCAGCTCGGCACCGAGGAGGGCACCCCGAGGGCACCCAGGGCATCCCCAGAGCACACATGGACAGCACTGCAACAGCTTCCAGTGCTCAGAAAATTCCTACCAGCCCTTCAGCTTCACTGCTCTGTGTCTGTCCTACCAAGAAAACGTGTTTGAGGAACACTGCTACCTGTTGCAATACATCAGAACTGGTCTGATTCTCTTTTGGTTTGACAATTAAAACAAAAAAAAAATCTTCATTCTAGAGAAATATAACTTTCTAAATTCAGAAATCTTACCAAGAGATCAGATTGCAGACTGATGGGACGTGCTTGGACCTGAACTGGAAGAGTGTCATTTGTCTGGAGTGCCTCACATACATCCTTGACATTTTGCTGTGTTTCCAGGACCATTATTAGCACAGAGAAGACAAACAAACAGAAGATTTTATATTCCCCAAGCATGAGCAGAGAGCCATCACAGCCATAGAAAGACAGTGACAAACAAAATGTTCCTGCACTGAACTCTGAAATAGAGGAACTTGGACTAGTCAAGTGAGCAGAGGTCATGCCCATCTCATGATAAATTATCCCATTTCTTAGCTGTAACCAGCCCCAACCAGAGACTGAGGTCCTACTGACCCAAAGGTGTGGAGTCCACTGCCAAAATCTGCCATGCCCCAGTATTCCCCTAAGCAGGGGGCAAGGACTCCCTGACAGCTTCTCCCTGTGACAGAGGAGACACTCAGGCTGATGCTCTCCATTTACACCTCCACAAAGCAGTCCCCACCCTGGGGCCTTGTCTCATTAATTCAGAGATCAACCCCTGCTCTCCTCATTTAAATGACATCAGAACTTGAAAGAGATTCTTCTTTGGTTACAAAAGCTCCTCCTGGCCTCAGCCTCTTCCTTGTCCCAGGTAACCAGGTCTCCTGTTCCCTTCTGGAGAGGGCCCACATTTTCCCTGCTCTTCCTTTTATCCCTGACATTCCCAAAGAAGCTTTTCTTGCTGCCCTTGACATCCCTGGCCAGATTTAATTCTACCAGGGCTTT
This sequence comes from Corapipo altera, assembly GCF_003945725.1. Lineage (NCBI taxonomy): Eukaryota > Metazoa > Chordata > Aves > Passeriformes > Pipridae > Corapipo > Corapipo altera. The sequence continues at coordinate 207,345 of NW_020884984.1, read as the reverse complement.
AGTTTTCCTGACCATCCCTGGCTGCTGGGATGGTCTCTCTGTACCCTCCCAGGCCTCCTGCCCCTGCTCCCACCCTCTGTAGTTTCCTTTTTGCATCCAGGGTTGTCCAGGAGCTCCTTGTTCATCTATCAGGCCTCCTGGGATTTTGCCTGACTTGTTCTTTGTTGGGATTTGTGCTGAGCTCAGAGGAGCTGATCCGTGAATAAGCTGAGGGGCCCAGTGTTCTCAGGCCCCTCTTCCCTCCAATGCCTTATCCCATGGGACTCCACCAAGCAGATCCCTGAGGCCATCTCTGAGTAACCCCAACCTGGGGACACCCCACTGTCACTGTAGCAGCTGCCAAGCTCTAAAACAACTCAGGCTGTTCCACAGGGATCCTCAGTGTTCACTTGGGACTGATGCAATTTGCTTCCTGCGAGTTTTAAAGATTATTTCAACAGTAAATTGACTGAGGCAATAATCTTAAGGACTGGAAAGTCTTTTACAGGAATCCAAGGTGGATTCTTCATCCTACCTCTCCACAGTTTAGAGAGCACACAAGAGCCATCAGAGCCTTTGAGGAAAGGCAGCATGTTGGTCCCCTCAGGTCACCAGCTGATTAAGCAAAAGCAGTACAGTGTTCAACTCTCTTCACTTTGAACCAACCCAGCAACCACAAAACTGTGTCATCTGTAATTAACTTCATGGAACAGCTTTCACACATCCTGGGCCCTACAATGATTCCCACAAGGGAAAAGTACAGGAGAACACTAAAATCCCCCCAGGAGTTGGAATTTGATCAGAGGTCTGAACACAGCAAACGGAAAGATCTATTCTACAGAACTTAAAGAGCTTGAAAATTAGAGCAAGTGAACAGAGGGTGACACAAAGAGGCATTTTAGCATCATTCCCAATAAACAAAAAGCATGTCAAAACCAGCTCAGCCGTTTGCCAGTAATTCAAACTTGTACAAGTCCACAGCTTGGTGCACACTGCTTTGACACTGGCAGGAGGTTTGGACTGGAGGAAGGGATTGTTCACTATGGAAGCTTTAATTTAGGAGAACTGGCTGATGATCATTAGAAGTGTCCAAGGCCAGGTTAGACAGGGCTGGAGCAACCCAGGATAATGGAAGGTGTCCCTGCCCATGGTGGGGGGTGGAATGGGATGAGCTTTGAGGTCCCTTCCCACTCAAACCATCCTGTGATTCTGTGAACTGCTCCACAACCTCACCCACACAGCAAAGACAGGACAGCAAATTCCAAACAGAGGCTGCCAACACCAAAATATGATATTTCAGAAACTCCAAGTAAGATCCTGAAGTCATTCTTTCAAGTCTGAGTGCAAATGCACAGTAGTACAAAGCTCAAGAAGTGGGTCATTGTTTCACCTTGATCAACAGTCATGTCAGCACACACAGATCTTCTGCTACTGAAGTTTACACCTCAATTTTAGATATAAAAATAGAGCCCAGTTGCAGAAACTAAGCTGCAGGACTAATTCTCCACTGTCACACTAGAGACAAGTGTTGGTCAAGTTTTCTGAAAGCTGTTAAGAAGAAAAACACTAAATGGTCAAGTTGTCTTTTCCTTAAAAACACATTTGTGAAGCCATGTCCACATCCTGCAGGGAAGTGGCTCATCAGCCTCAAGTTTTTCCTAAGTGTTCCAAGGCAAGCCCCTGCAGAGCTCAAGGCCTGTCCCTTCTAGATGGTTATCAAGCACCACTGGACAGTCCAGCTGGCCAGCTGGGCACCTCTGAGGGCACAGCTCAGTGTGCAGTTCCTGCAGCCCGGGAGCAGGGAGGTGCTCACTGTTCACAGCCCTGGCTTGGTAACTCAGCTCCAGCCTGTCCACCCTGGAGCTCCGTGTTCCATGCCCAGAAAGAGCCACCAAAAGCTCCTAAGTCACCTGCAGTCATTTTCAGCCAGAAGAAATCCAGCAAAGGTGGAGAAACCCTGACAAACATCAGCTCCCAGCTGCATCCCAAATTCTAAAGAAGGACAGGATTACTGTTTCTTCACCTTCCTTCTGCTGCTTTATTTCCCTCATTATTCAAAGTGCCATTTGCACTTAGTAAATGTGAATTACTGTGGTGCAGTCAGAGATGTATTACATGTATGTCTTTGTATCTACTTTTGTTTGTCGGGGAAGTCTGACTAGAAATCTTATTAACATGCAAATAATGTATATTATATTTCAATCAGTTGCTATAGAGAGCTCCTCAGTAGCAGCATTTTTCTTATCTAGCACAGCAGTAAGACTCAGTCTACACAGATGCCTTGCAGCAGAGTCATTTCTTTCCTGTGAATATTTTAAAATGGTACTGCTTGAAAAGAAAGTTTAACTCTGCACTTTAAGACAAAACTCATGAGACCTTGACCTGCATTCATAGTAGCCTTTCTAATGTCTGGAGAGATGCAAAAGTAGTGCAGATGTTGCCATTCCAAAGCAGGTTCTTCATTACATATGTATTTTTATATATTTCTATAAATAAACACATTGGTACCAAACTGGCGAGCGATTTAGAGCAGAGCCAGCAGAGGGAGCACAGACTCTGAGCCCAAAGTGCTGCTTTGGGATGGGGAGGGACGAGATTCCCTCCAGGAGCAGGGAAGACACATTCCCATGCCCGGCTGGAGAAGGACTGAGCTTTTCAGATCATGCTGGGAAAGCTGCTCCTTTCTCCAGCGTTCACCCGGTGGAAATATTTTGGCCACTCTGCAGCAACCTCTGCTCTGGAGCCAGGCTGGGAGAGCTGGGGGGGTTCCCCTGGAGAAGAGAAGGCTCCTGGGAGACCCAAGAGCCCCTTCCAGGGCCTTAAGGGGCTCCAGGAGAGCTGGAGAGGGACTGGGAACAAGGGGTGGAGGGACAGGACACAGGGAATGGCTTCCCACTGCCAGAGGGCAGGGATAGATGGGAGATTGGGAAGGAATTGTTGTCTGTGAGGGTGGGGAGGCCCTGGCACAGGTTGCCCAGGGAAGCTGTGGCTGCCCCTGGATCCCTGGAAGTGTCCAAGGCCAGGCTGGACGGGGCTTGGAGCAACCTAGGCTAGTGGAAGGTGTCCCTGCCCATGGCAGGGGTGGCACTGGGTGGGCTTTAATGTCCCTTCCTACCCAAACCAGTCTGTGATTCATTTTCTGACAATTATTTTGACATTATTAGTTTTTCCTGTCACCAACCATACAAACAACATCATTAAACTCAAACAAGTTGGTTTACAGCCCCAAAGGATTAAAAAAAAAAACAACAAAAACTTGCTTGTCTAAAGTGTGATATCAAACACAACCATTTTTCAGCCAAATCTCTGAGCAGCCTATTAAGAGATGATCATTAAGTTGCCCACCTGTAAAAGAGCAATCATTACCAGTGCTCAGCTCTGCCCAGGGCACAGCACAGGTCACACACGGGGCTGCAGAAACACTTCTTACTCCTGCTGCTGTCCTTAATCACCAGAGCAGGGCAGTGACCATTGACAGAACAATCCAGTCCTGGTTTCTAGTTACAAACCAGCATTTCTCCCACTGTAGCAGAGTAAGAATTTCAAGGAAACACTGTGAAGGCTCTGCAGAGCAGTCCCTTAGGAATGAGGGTGGGAAAAAAAAGCAGCCCCCCTCAGGGACAGCTCCCCAAACCCAGCAGAATGGGTTCATATCCATCTCCAAACCGCCCTGCTCTGATGCACCACAGCCTGGGGATTTGTCTCCATTTCCAATTCAACAATTCTGCTGAGAAAAACACTGCAATTAGGCAAAGATCTGGGCAGAGGGAATTATGACAACCTCACTGACGGGCTCGCTGAGCTCAGATGAAAGGCAGGAGCTCTGGCAGGTACAGCCTGAAAGTATCTGCAGGCTGCAAAACACACAAAAAAAGTGGAATTAACATAATAGAGAGGGTGTGAGTCGGAATGATGGGATCAAATTAGAATAATGCAAGTGTGGGCTGCACATCAGGAATTACTTCTGACCTGCAAAATCCACTTACCTAAGCAGCTTCCCACACACCTCCTTGGGGAATGGCACGAGGTGACCTCCCTGCACCTGCACGCATGAGGTAGGAGCCTCACACAGAGAAAAGCTCCAGGTAACAACCACTGAACTCTCCTGGGGGTAGGCTGCCTGCTTTAGGGGCAACCCTCCCCAAATTAAGGACTGTGACCCCGACTGAGCCATAAACTCCAGGGAAATTCAGTGTACTGAGATGCTCTGAGAGTCTGCACAAGCTCTGCCACCCAGGGAAACACCAAGTTAAACAGTGTAAATTCAGTGTACTGAGATGCTCTGAGGGTCTGCACAGCTCTGCCACCCAGGGAAACACCAAGTTAAACACTGTAACAGCTGGAGGTGCAACCAAGGCTGCTCCTCACCAGCCTCACCCCCTTAAGGAAGTCCTGGAGGGCCCCACTCCATGTGGAATCTCAGCACCTAAAGGCTGTGGTCTGGCACGAGACACTGAATTCAGCAGTTCAGTTCAGCGTCACTGACCAGCACAAGAGGAACAGCCACCTAGTTCTGCTGGGTGGAAAAAATGAAATTAAGCTCTTTGAGATGCTACTTGCATGAGAGATTTAAGAATTTACTATTTCCATGTTAATAATTTACTCCCCCATCGGTGTGCTGTAAGAAAACACCTTGAAATGCCTTGTTCTTCCTTTCCTCAGAGCTTCTGTGATCTGCTCTCAAATCAGCTCTTCCTACAGATACTTCTTTGGTTGTGATGTATTTTGCTTTAGGTTTTCAAAAGAGCTGTACCTCATTTTTCTCCAGAAGACACTTCCCCTAAGGACTGATGGAGATTTGTCTTCCCAGGCAAACAACCAGGACAAGAAGGCTGCAAGTCAGATTCAGAAATGTGCCCGTCTGTACTTCCCAAAGGTTTTGTCACTTCAGGTGGCCAGGGACAAAGCCCAACACCCCTCCCTCTCCAGGCAGCTCTGCTCTTCAGGAGCCCTGGTGAGCTCTGCTCCTGCTGCCCCAACCCCATGTTTGTAGGCAGTTGTTCAGTGCCATCCCTCTAATTCAATTTAAAAATGTAAAAATGGACATTATTGACACGTGGGAGTTACCACATTGACGATTACACTGATTTTTAGGGTTGACCCAAAGGCCTTTGCCCGATGACAACTGTGCAATCATCCAAACTGAGCAGCTTCTGGAGAGTTAAGGACAAAGCTGCTCGAGTCTGGGGCCTTGGTTCACACTCTACTCACTGCTGTGTTTTCTGGTAGCAACCAGCAGACTAAGAGTGCCAGTAAAGACCAGCCCTTGGATGAGCCATGGACAGCAATCATGAGCTACGTGTGTGTGTGCACAGAGCATCACAGCCAGGCTTGTGTGGAGTGAGGGTTCCTGGGAGAGAGGGAAGGGGACCTTTCAGACACACACTGCACTCAGGGTAATTGCAGCAGCTCTCATTTGCTCTCTGAGCACCCAGGATCCACCAATGTTGCCAAACCTTTTCCAAAAGCAGATCTTTGGAAGTGCTTTTCAATTTCCTCGGCAGTGATTTCATAGGGAGGTCCATCAGAGCATTAACAAGCATGAAAATGTACTTTGTTCTTAGAGCTCAGAACACAAGTCCTAAGTCAGGAAGCTCAAAAGCTGTGTTCTGTGTCAGCAGAATAAAAGGCTTCACCAGAGAAGGATTCCAGATCCACTGAGCCCTGGTAATTCTTTAGGACTGCTCTGCTTTAAATGGGACACATTTACCTCAAGTTTTGAAAGCACCTTTAAACCCACTGTGATACAGGATGGGTTACTTTCTGCTGCACTGGGTTTTCTCTCCCAAAACAGCAGGTGTTTTTGCTGGTATCTTTATAGGTCATGTTTTCTCTCCCTTCTCAGACTTCCCAGGGACTTTCTTGATACCAGCACACTATTCTGCATCACTGTGCTTCCCCCTCACACACAGCCTGTTTCATTGACTGTACAGTACACATCACTTTTCAAACGAATTTGTCTTTGCGTGTTATCATTTAGCCTAACATCTAACAGATATTAAGTGCAAGAATTTGCCAATATTTCAGAGACCCAAAATAATTTAGCTGAGTTTAGTTAGCAAGTTCACATCTTATTACACATCCTCACACTATTGATTTCCTGCAGCCTGCCAGAACAACAAATGCCTGTTCTAAGAGATGCTCACCCATCTGCTGCTGCACAAATCACACTAATGACACCAAAATGAGTGCTCCAAAAGCCAAAGCACTCCTTTCAGTGTCACACCCTCATTCTCAGCACTCAGCAGTCACACCATTCCAGTTATGGATTGAAAATAAACTGAACAGGGTATTTTAAGTTATTTGGAGATGCAAGTTTCTGCCCAGTGCCAGAACTACCCTATCCCATCCTGCTACAGAGCTGACAGAACACACAGCACCCTGTGGTAGTAACCTCTTCAGTCTGGGTGTGCTTTCCACATAAATATATTCTTCAGGAGCAGAAGAAGCTGAACAAGTAGAAATGCATCTTCTAGTAATAACTGCAGAATTCCAGCCACAAATCCCACTTTCCTGTGCAGCTGAGGGAGAAACAGGGCCCAACAGCAACACTTCATTTCCATCCCTGCTGCCAAGAAGGCAGAGAAAGCAAAAGCTTGCCCAAACACGAGCCTACTTTAAGAGCTGCTGGATCCCCCCACTTCACTCGAGCAAACAAAAATAAGCTGCTGCTCGAGAGCAGCACAGGCAGCGAAATAGGATTTACGTCATTTGAACAGTCTGTCTCAGCAAAGGACATCTCTGGAGGGAAAAAGGAGGCAGGCTGGTCTCTATACTAATGCAATCTTTGGCTTCCTGCTGAGGCTGTGGCAGGGGCAGCAGCAGTGCCAGCAGCGACATGCAAAGTCACAAGCTCGGTCTATGTAGGGCACAACACAGCCTTCACATGTGACTGTCACCAGAGCAACAACTGCCACTTACTCCACTGCTCCGGGGACACCTCGGCTCAGAGCATCTCCTGAGCACAGGCAGGGTTTCTCACAGCTCCAAATTGTGGCTGTTTCCCCCCAGAGAACAAAACCAGTCCTGGATTCATTTAAAAATAAATCAGTCAGGCCAGGTGCAGAATTTAGACCGAGTTGCACACAACAGCTCTCTCAGATGGTTCTGTCTCAGCAGACAACTCTTCTCTCCCTCCTGCTCACACTCTTCCCAGGCTCCTTCTCCATGGAAAAGCAGCACAGTTTTTAACTTGATTAGGATAACTAGGGGAAAACTATCCAAGTCAAGGTACAAGCCAATCTCTAAAAGCACTGATTTCTTGCTGTCTTTGACTCGGGGAAGCCCAGTTTCCTCTAAAAAGGATTCCAGTCACTTTATTTTGAAGTACTGAGCACTAAGAGCAATGGTCACTGATGATGCTTAGGCATGAAAGTGCTCCTGGAAGGAGGAGGACTGGGAGGTCTGTGCACAAAGTGGACACACCACTTATCTCCTAACACCAGGGATCCTCAGCATCACTGGCATCTGATGCTGAACTTCAGCAAATAAGGGATCCTTATTCCCCACCAAACATACACAAGGTGCATGTGACATTTAATTCTGGGGAAACTGAAACTGAGCTTCTGAATGGGAAGCTACAGACACCCAGAACCTGCAGGCTGGGCTGCCAGAAAGCCAAGGTAACCAGTGGAACTGGGAGCAGACTTTAAAACAAAAAGCTTATTCTCTCCAAGTTGGGGACTTCCTCCACCTTTTGTATCCAGCCAGAGAGTAAACTGAGGCTGTGGGTGGCTGCTTGTCCCTGCTCCTGGACAGCCTGGGGCCTCACTAACCCACTGTCACAGCCCCTGTCCCACACAGGGATCCAACACCCCAGCAAGGCAGGGCCACCCGGACACAAGACCCACTTCACTCCCCACATGGGGAGTGGGATGACACGGGACCATCTGGAGGGAGGAGGGGGAACAACAGTGCTCCTCAGATGGAGGTGGCCCTGAAAATGTGGCTCCTCTGGCCCTGCACGTGGGCCAGGGGCCCGGCCAGACACAGGGAGCTGTCTCCCAGCTTCCCCACTAAGCCCCCAGGCTACGCCTCAGAGCAGTACAACTCTGCCATAAATATCCCAGATTAATTCTGATCCCAGCATCAAATCCACTTAAGAGACTTAAAAGCCTCCGAGTCCCCAGAGCTGCCTGCCCAAGGAGGGCTCTGCAAATGAGTCTTGGGCTGCAGAAGAGAAATATTATCAAACAAGGCAAGCCATTTGTACAATTTTTAGTAATGTCATTTGCAAGAGACAAATGGGACAAGATAGCTGAGTTGATGTCTTGTACTGGAAGCACAGCCACAAAAATCCTCGGGTACTGGACCTGGATACACGGGGTAGGATTCGTGTAACTATTGCATGCTTTCTGGAAATAGCTCTTTCTCCTTGAGGGATTGATTGATTGACTGATAAATGACAGCATGCTCTCCAGTCTATTAAAGGAGCTATTTGCTTAGTTTTCATAGAGACATCTCTATAAAAAAGCCTAAAGTGATTACCCCAACATCACCAAAAAAGCCTTAAGTGTTAACTCTGACAGCAGAAAAAGGAGCTGAGGAGACAGAGCCGCTTCCCTTCCCACTGTGCTCCGGCCAGTGCAAGGCTTGGGAAACAGAAGCAGGCAAGGGGGACACTGTGTGCCCAGCGACCCTTCCAGGGCTCCTGAAACCTCCACGGCGGAGAAAACGCTGCTCCGGAGCAGAACCAGCCCGGCAGACTCGTGTACAGCCGGAGCGGCGCTGCCAGAGCCAGCGGGAGCTCCCGGGATCGGGGCAGCTCCCCGGGATCGCGCGGGGCATCCCCCCCGGCACGGGCTGGAGGTCCAGGAGGGAGATGCGGCCGAAGCCACCGGGGGCTGCCCAGCCCCAGCCCCGGCGGGTCCCTGCAGGGTCGGCCGGACCCACCCGGTGCCTCCCTCCGTGCCCATCGGGACGGGAATCCCGGGAATCCCGGGCATCCCGGGCATCCCGGCCCCGCGGGACGGGCATCCCGCAGCCCTGGCCCGGGGATGGAGAGGAGCTCGCCCGCCCCGCCTGTCTGAAGCGGGAGGTCCCGTATCCGCATCCCGGGGTCTGGCGGTCCCGTATCCCGCATCCCGGGGCTGGCGGCGGGCGGGAGCCGCCGTGTCTGTATTTATAAACCTAAGGAATTCGAGCTCAGCGGATCACAAACAGCCCATTGTGCCGTATCAAGCAGCGAAGTGGGCTCGTAATCCGATGCATGCTTTTCCCACTCCGCTCCTGGAAAGCCAAGCCTTAAATACTTTTCCAGAAGTAGAAACGCGCCGGGGAAGCGCCGAGCTCAGTTCCTGCTATTCCCGAATCCCCGCTACTTGAGAACCGCGCAACTAAGCGGCTTTCCCGACGCTGGAAAGACGCAGACGATTAATTACAGATTAGAGAGGCTGGAATAGATGCGGCGGCCGGGAGCGCAGGCGGCCCCGCGCGGGGCGAGCAGGCGCTGGCCGGGGCCAGCCCGGTGGCGAGCGGCCAATGTTTACTGACCCCGGGCCGGGTCACTTTCGATACCGGCGGCAGCCACGGGCCGCTCCTGGGCACCGCCCGGGGGGCGAGCGGCTCCCACAGGGTACCCCCGTCCCCGCGGCCCTCGGACCGGCAGCGAACGCGCCGCGGGGAGAAGGGCAGGGCTCGCCCCGCTCCTCCCGGCGCCCCGGTCCCGCTGCTCTGCCCGGGGCATCCCCCGAGCGCAGGGACAGCCGCGGGCACGGGGCAGCCCCGGCCGTGCCGCTGCGGCTCCAACCCCCCAGGACCCCGGGACAGAGCACGAGTGACACACGAGTGACAGACCTGACGGGCTGGGGCTGAGGGGGGACATCCCACCGCCGCGCCCGGGGCTCGCTCCGGGGCATCGCCGCAGGGAATCCCGCCGCTCCCAGCGCCGGTGCGCGGGGCGGCTTTGGGGACCCGAAGGCAGGAGGGGAAAGGGAAGGGAAACCCCGCTACCGAAACACCCTCCGCGGGAAAGGGGCAAAGAACGGCTGTGAGCGCTTACTTCTCGTGCCTGGCGTTCTCCTGGATGGCGCTCAGCACCCCCGGGGGCGCGGGGGGGACGCCCTGCTGGAGCCGGCATGTGGCCAGGTGCCGGTGATGCTCGTCCTGCAGGCAGGCATTTTCGTGGTACAACTTGGCCACTTGCTGCTCCAGCTCGTCTATTCTCCGCTTCTGTTTCTCCAGCAGCTCCTGCTGCGTCTCGATAATCTTGTTCAGCTCCTTCAGGTACTCGGCCGCCTTGCTGGGGTTCTCGGCGGGGCTCTCCATGGCCGCCCCGCAGCTCGGCGGCGCGGGGAGGGGGCAGGTGCGGGCCGGCCCCGTCCGCCGGCAACTTGAGCGAGAGGGAAGGAATAAATAACCCCTCGGAACCCGGCCCCCC
>NW_020884984.1:158586-196588 GCF_003945725.1 Corapipo altera | reverse complement strand
CGGGGCGGCCCCGGCCCCGCGCCCCGGGAGCAGCGATGTGCGCGGGGGCGGGCGGGGAGCGGGACCCGCCGGGGGAGCCGAGCTCTGACCCGGCACAGCTGGGAACGGGCTCTCATTGCCGAGCTGGCAGCGGGGGTTGGCCCCCCGAGCTGGGTCCCCAGCAGAGCCCCCCGCCCCTCCCGTCAGCATCCCTGACATTAAAACCTACGCTGGTGAAACGCCGCTTCCCGCTAAGGCTGCATCGAACCAAGAAAAGTTGCTGAGGTCTGGGTCCTGTATCATCCCAAGTGTGTGTTGGGAATGCTTGTGAGAACCGGGAGTAGGAAAGGGAAACAGAGGGAGATACTGCAGGAAGAAGATAGGAAGGTGAAGACGTGCTTTTCTCCTCCCTTCCTCTTCATGTCTCCTTAATTTTTTTTCTCATTTTTCTACCTCTTCTCTCCACCTTTCAACTTCTCGAGTTTTCGATTAATAACATTTTCTTAGAGCAATTGTTTTGCTGTCACTGCTTCCCAAACCCTTCCTGGTGGAGTCAGCCCTTTCTCACCTTTGCCAGGATGTGCTGCCTCAGGAGGACGGCTGATGCAGCAGAGCAAGGGGGTGTGGGACCCGCTGCTGGAGGGGCTGCAGGCTCTGTGTTGTCCCCATCTGTGCACGGCCTGGGGGTGAAGGGTTTGGAGCGGAGCTCCCAAGCAGAGGGTGGATGTCCCAGCTTCTCCCCCTCTGCCTCTGGCTGTCAGCACGGGGAAAAGGGGCGTGAGGGGAGGACACAGCCAGAGACTCCTCTGGCAGCTCCCATGGCCGTTCTGGCTTTAGGTAGAAATAAGTTATTGGCAAAGCTGTTACTCTTGCTCTGACACATGTGCAGCAAAGGCTGTTGTGACTGTCGAGGTGACTGAAGCATGAAAGACTAATTTCCAGTCCTAGTGGGGATCATGAATTCACAGAAAAGCCTTTAGTTGGTTTTTGAAGAGGCCAAGCTTCTTTCCCAGTAACTTGATCAGTATTTTTCATTAGAATAGTTAAAAATATATTTTTTTTCAGAGTACTGTTTGTCCAGAATATATTTGCTGAAGCACAGTTTGCTCTGTGTGGAAAGAAATGCTTATCACAATATCTCACTGAGGCAACCTGCATAGTTGTAGGCAGCCAGAATATTTGTCAGGGGTTAAATCAACAAATAAAGCGAGTGAACTTGTTTCTTATATGCAAAATAAAATGCAAAGTAAGACACTCAAAACTCATTAAGGTATCTGGAGACAATAAAAGCTTATTAATCATTTTACAGTGAGGATCTGTTTGAGACACCCCCTTTTAGGTAGAAATGCCTGAGTTCATGGGAGGCACAAGAAAGGTTAAGTGTGATGAATTTCCTGCTTTCTTTTCCATATTGGAGGAAAATGCCTCCATTCCCAAATGGAAAGTTGTACCTGGTTCAGCTCCCAGCCTTGTCAGAGGAGCTGACTGAGGAGGAGTAGCTCGTGGGGGGACTGACTGCTTGGTTCTGTCTGCATGGTTTGGGAGGGTTTTCTGAGAGGATCCCAGGAACCAGATAATGAACTTGACCTCCCAGTGAGCAGCTTGTGCTTTCCACAGAGGACATGGAGAACATCAAACCCAATGGGAATACTCTTCCCCAGAAAACCATAAATTAGTCTGAAAAACACATTAAACCTTGAGAAATGCCCTGGGGTTGGCACCTGGCTCCCTGCACCATGTTCCTGGTGTGTTCTGTGTGTTGCTGCTGCTCAGCACTGAAAGGGGAAGGAGGGCTCTGTGTCTGAGGGGTTGTGTCTGTGCCTCACAAAGCCCATGTGCTCCATCACACTCCATAAATGGACAAGAAGAGGTAAACTTGGAAGATAAGCATATTCATGGAATCAATAATATATGCAATCTCTATCTGTGAAGACACAGATTGTAAAAACAGATCCAGCTTGTTCAGATTTGCTCAGTTAGAAAATTAGGTGACATCAAGCCTAACCTTTTTAAATTTGAAAATCACCAAAATAGCATTTTTATTACGTGCTGGCATCATAGCTCAGACCATCCAGTTCTGTAAGCCAAGCAGCACATGGTTAATTCTTGCCTGGGAGAGTGCCAAGGAGGATTTAAATATGAAAGGAAATGGTGCTCATTCAGAAAGTGGGATTCTCTTACTGATTCATTACTGGCAAGACATAAATCACTGGGTGGTTGGGATTGGAAGGGACCTCTGGAGGTCATCAAGTCCAATCTCCCTGCTGAAATATCCCACCGTGCTTTGGAAGAACCTTAGGAAGGCCTTAACTTCAGACTGTCTCAAGTTTTGGTATTTTCTGACAGAGCTCAAGGAGTGTTTGAACAACACTGTCAGGCACAGGGTGGGATTGTTGGGGTGTCCTGGGCAGGGCCAGGGGTTGGACTCCATGATCCCTGTGGGTCCTTTCCAGCTCAGGACACTCTGTGATTCTGTGTTCGCCTGTTCAGTTCTGAAATTGGATTGTCAGAGTTAATTTTATGGTGCTGCATAAAAACTAAGCATAAAATGTCACTGTTTCAAAAGTGGTTTGGTGTGGCTAACACTGCCATGGGTGAGCAAACAGCTGAAATAATTTTTTCAAAGTAAGATAAGACCAGGAAAAAGCCTCTAATACATATTTTTCCATGTAAAATTAATTAGGTCAGTGTAATATAAAAAAAAAGGACTCAGAAGTCATGCCGTGATTTGTGCTCAATCTTAACTCTGCCCTCCATCTCTCTCTTTAAAAATTCTCTTCGAAGCCACTTCCTTCTTACTTGCATTTCTCTCTTAGTCTCCCCCTCATCCCTTCAATTCTCTCCCTCACTTCTTGGTTCTGCTTTGTTGTGTTGAGACATTAAGGAATTTTATCCTGCTAATTGAGTTTTTCCTGTTGTCAGAGTTTATATGTAGGTCCTAAAATCCCAGAATGGTTTGGGTGCAAAAGGACCTTAAAAATCATCTCATCCTGTCCCCTACCATGGACAGGGACACCTTCCACTAGCCCAGGTTGCTCCAAGCCCCATCCAACCTGGCCTTGGACACTTCCAGGGATGGGGCAGCCACAGCTTCTCTGGGCAACCTGTGCCAGGGCCTCCCCACCCTCACAGGGAAGAGTTTCCTCCTCACATCTCATCTAAAACCTACTCCTCTAAACCTACCTGGGTTTAGGTACCAAGCTCTTTCACACCATGTACTTAGGACACATGGAAGAGGGAACATACATGGACAAAAAAGAGAAAGCACAGCCCAAAGACCTGAAATCTTCTAGAAACTGTGATGTTTCTGGCTTGTTCTTTTCCCTCTCCTGGTTACACCTAATTTCAGGACCTGACATCTTATTTCTCTTATCAGTTCATTTGATTTCTACTTACAAGCACCAAACTTCCTTATGCCCTTTCCAACCACAAATCTTTTTCATGATAATCTCTTGTAAAACACGATCATATTACCATTTAACCTTTTTTCTTAGTTAAATGGAATGTATTTGGACTTACCTATGTACCTCAGCCCTTCTTCCAAAGAGGGGGAATACCTGCCCAGCTCTCAGTCAACCCTGGAGCTTTCTGGGTTGCACCACCCCATGTGTGGCTCTGATGGCCCCTGGGATGTTCTTACCCTGAACAGCTCCTGAACTATTTGAAATATCCCAAGCTAAGCATGATAAAACTACAGCCCATATTTTAAGGCAGCTGCACAAGGTAGTGGAAAGTTCAATTTTAATTTTATGAGTGCTGATCCCGAGTGGTCTGATCATTACTGTTTGTAGGAATTGCCTTTTGATTTACAAAAGAAATGATAAATTGGCTCTTCCAGGTTCTGTAGCCGAATCTGGAAGTTTGCCTGCAGTGTGGTCCAGAGCTAATCCATCTAAGTACCCAACTTTAACCAAGTCTTTCATTCTAATGAGCCTTTCATAAAAGTATTTCCTTTGTGTTTTTGTTGGTTTCTGTGAATTGTCCAGTATATCTTGTTTGGGTAAGTGATACCAGGGAATGTTAGTAAGCAAAAAAATGTTTTCTCCTGTGCAGAGTCCTTGGGAAAGGACTGTGCCTTTGTGTCCTGTGAATGAAAAGCACTGCTGATGTAAGGTATCAAACAACTCAATATAAAAGTGATAATATAATAAGGATAAATAATGACGATATAAATATATCCCTAATATAAAAGGGAAAAATTAGCAAGGAACACTTTGCTTCATTGGGGAAAGAGGAAAGTTCAGTGGTGGGTTTATAAAGGAATGAATGTGATGTTCAAAGACATGGTTCTCAGTTTTCCTTGGGGACTGGGATGTGGGAAGGTGGCAGTGGCACCAAGGCTGGGACGTGTGTGGGACTCTCAGAGTGAAATCAGAGAAGACCAGAAAGAATTTTGCTGTGAAAGTGGTAATTAATTCTAAAAAGTGGACTAAATTGAACTTAGAACTGTAATTTAGCAATAAATATAATGAAATTGGGAGTATAGTTGTAACTGTTCCTTCATTAATTAAAGAAGTTATTTTATAAATTGTGCAGAAAATGATTTCTTGGTGCTTCAGCTGGGATTGAAGCCAAATCAGAGCTGGAATGAAGGACACCTTTCATTAACACATAATATTTCGAGTTGTGGGAAAACCTGGGACTGAAGGAGGAAAATACAAGCTGCAAAAAAGAAATGTGCCAGACAAAAATGCTTCCCATTAGATAAGAATGGACAGCACAGGCTCATTGGCAGGGACAGAACACCCTGAATACTGAGAGGGGAAAGTAAACAAACAAACCCCTCCCAAAAGTGCAGCTTCGGACATTCCCTGAAAACAAAGAGAAAGCAAATGCCAAAATAACCCCTTCCATGTTTCTCACCATTTCTTGTGATTCCCTGATTTTATTGCAACCTTGCTGCTTTTGGGGGCTTATAAAGCAATAAAATATTATATAAAATATCAAATACCAGCATTTCCATATAAAATAAAAGCCTAAACCTAAGTTTTCTTGAAGTCTTTTGTGGAGAAAAACTTAGTAAGCAAACTTGCTCATAGAAAACTGTTGGAGATTTTTGTGTGTGTTTTCTTGGTTGTTTTTTTCTTTTTTAACATAAATGAATAATTATCTCAGCTGCCAGAGTTAAATTTGCCTGCTGTTTTCCATTTTAAGATGTTTTATTCCATTTTGATTCCATACATTTCCATTCTAATATTTTCTCTGCTCCAGTTGGTCCGTTTTTCCATGTTTGCCATATCCTTTAGACTGAATGAATTATCTTGGCAAATCTCAGCAAACATTGCTTTTCAGAATAAGGTTATGAGGAAACATGAAAATCAGATAATATTCTGTTCTTTTTTAAACTTCCTTGGGAACAGAAATTAGAGAAAGGTCAGAATAAGCAACTGTGATAAAATATGAAGTCCTCAGAAATATGTATTTCTTTTCATGGAATCTCCTGAGCTGGAAGGACCCACAAGGATCATTGAGTCCAGCTCCTGGACCTGCACAGGACACCCCAATAATCCCACCCTGTCCAAATGCTCTTTCCACAGGCATTTTAAATTGGACCCCCTCACTGATGAAAACTAAGGATTTTTACCATCAATTCCTTGTTCTGTAATTGTCATGTTGCTTCCGAGGATGCCATGAACAGAAACTCAGATGGCACAGGAGTATTTTTTTACATTAGGAAAACAGTTCTGCCTTCAAAGAGAAGTTTAAATAATAATAAAAAAAAATAAAAAGTGGGGAGACATCCTGAAAAATCACTCCCTAATTGTGTGTGCAGTATGTATCCTGTTAATTCTGTCTGAATCCAGTGGATAAAACCACAAATTGTTTGAGAGCAGGACATATCATCCTGTACATGTCCTTGCCATCAACAAAAACCAGAGGAAAAAACCCTATTTACTCATTTCATAGGAGTTGCAACAACATCTAAATCCTGAAGACTTGGAATCCCCACCTCTTATGCATTCAGACCACATTTTAATGAATATATTCCTGTGTATATCGGACTGGTTTTAATATTGACATGGAGCATTCCACCTGCTTTTTGGAATTGTACAGCATCCTCAGGCCAGCTGCACTATATGCTGACAAGATCAACACACAAAAATACCACATTTCTATCTTTAATGCATGAGAGCGGGTAAAAAAGGGCAGTGTTAATTCAGGCAGTCATTAATTGAAACAGGTCACGAGCAAATCAAATTATGCTCTGAGAAAACGGGTAGATTTTTGATCCTGTGGTCATAGAGATATATTTGAACCAGTGCAATTAGTCCATGTTTGCTCTGACTCACCATATTTTCACTCTTGTTGGTCTGCAGTTGTCAGACTGCTGTTCCATAGACTTCATTTCCAGAGAGGAACTAGTAATATCATTGTGTGTGTGTCTCTCTCTATATATGTGTGTGTGTGTGTGTGAAGAGAAGGAGAAATAACCTTTGATTTACAAAAAAAGTGGAAAAAAATCACACCCCAGCTTTATCATCAACAACAGCTGAGAGAAATTTTGGTTCTTTCATTTTATTTGCAGCAATACTTAAAAATAGATCTACAAATTCAGACTGGAAACTCTTCTATCCTTTTTCAAAGGGAAAAAAAAGGAAAAAAAAAAAGGAAAAGTACCTCACAAAATGGACAAATCAATTCCAATTGCTTCTTGTCCAGAGAAACAGCACTAAACCTCAAGGTGTCTTAAGTAAAGATTCCAACTCGGGAAATGAAAAGCTGAACAAGAAAATGCTGAGGTCAGGCAGGCTCAACCTTTCCTTATCCCTTTTCTTATCCCTTCTCTTTCATGCTGTTGGGAAGCACATGGAGGGGATGAAATGTGTTGCTGCTGAACTGTATCATTAGGAACAGTCTGTTATTTAAAATTTCAGCCTGGGAGCCTCAGAAAGTCCTTTATCCCTTGATCTGCAGACTCAAATTATAACACACAAATAACTGTGTGTGACTCCTCAGCCTCCCCCCACTGAGGAGCAGTTTGTGCTGCAGCTGCCCCAGAGTGATGGAGTTCAGCTCTGCTGAACTCAGAGAAGGTTTAAAGATAAGAGAGTTATTTTTGTCAGGGCTTACGTGAAAAAATGTCTTTGCTCCTTCGTAATTGCCAAATATTGCCTTTTTTTCTAGTTGCATAAGCAAGAGCTACAAAGCCCTGGGAATACTGGGGGAATCCAATCTCAAGGGTATGTTGTCCTTATGGAATAGGTGGCTTTTGTTGCACATTTCCTGTTACTATTAAAAACTCACAATTCAAATGCCTCACATGAACATGGTGCAGCCCCAGTCTCTTGGCCATACAAAGAGGGCTCTTTGCATCCTGCTTTCACTGGGATCAGTACCCCTAAGAAGTACTGATGCTTCTCTCTCTTTAGAGATCTGAGAGAAATGCAGTAGCTTTTGGAAGCTTTTCCAGTTGAAATGTTAAGAAAAAGGAAAAGAACCAACAAAAGAGATGTACTTGCTTTTGGAAGCTTTTGGGGTCTCTCAAGAGGAGGCTCCGTCCCAGCCTGAAAACAGGCTCTTCAGAGGGAACAGTTTTTCTAAAACAAAGGAACTTCCAGAACTCACCCTGTCAGTGAGTAGCTGGAGGCAAAAGGGACTTGATTCACTCTAAAGATGAATTGAAATTCTACTGGAAAGGAAAAGTAAAAAGGGAAAGTGCTGCTGCTACAAAGAAGAGATGGAGCTCTAAATTCTGGAAGTGCAATACAAAAAGAAGTGGTTACATTTTTCATAAGTCTCTTTGTGCATGTTTCTTTGTCAAAGTTTAACCAGGTCATTTATCCAGAGGAGAATAATGATCTGAACCAGCTCTGAGATCTCCAACAAAGTGTTAATCAACTGTTTAGAGGTTTCCCCTTGGCTTGGCTCTCAGAACACAAGGAGAAACACCATATCAAAATACATCCTTAGTGCAGATGGCAAATGTAGTTTATTCCCAGTTCCTCAACAGGAATTGAGATCTTAGACTTCTTAAAAATGGGCTAATTGGGAGCTTGTGACCAACTGCTGTGGGTTCTTCTGAGTTCCAGCTCTCTGAGGTAACTTGCTCCATGAGATTTCCTGAAGAAGAGCAATCCCACACAAAGATGAACTGCTGTGCTCAGGCTCCTCCTGGGTTCTGTGAGGCTTGTGCTTTTTCCTCAGCCTTGGACAGGATTCCTGAGATCCCACATGGTGAGAAATGCAGTGCCTGGGTGTCACTGAGGCTCCTGGAAATTGTCCTTCATCCGAGTCACACAAAAGCTATGAAAATGTCTGTTTACAAAAATCCAATGCAGCAGTGGTTTATAAGGCCCCAAATATCAGGAAAGAAGGAAATGGTATCAATCTGTGCCTGTAGCCAGGTCCAAAGCCCAGCAAAATCTGTAGGATCTGTGGTAGATTCCTCCCTCCATGTGCGGGGCCCTCACTGTTCGTGACACTGCAGGGGTCAACCACAAAGGAGGCCTTGGACTGAAGAACTGTGTGTTTGCTTTTTAAACCTCTCCCCCACTCTTTTGGAACAGGCACAGGAGAGGATTCTGTTTTCTTCAGCAGAGTTTTGATCCTCAACCCGCTCAGGACACTTTCATTTCTCTGTATTGACAAGTGAGTGCATTTCTACCCTTGGCAGTGCTGCCTCCTGAGAGGAGAAGGTGCAGTTTAAATTGTGTGATAAACCTGTTCCATTTCCCCCCTGGAAAAGCTAATCCTGTTCTCTGTTTAAAGCCTTTTGTTGTAGTGAGCTTTGTATTGCATAGCCCCATGTAATCAAGAAGTATCCTCTGTATCTTGAATTAATTCATGTTCAGCTCTTTACTGAAGCACACAAGTGGCACTAATCAAATACTTTGGGGTGAGTGATCTTGAAACCTGTCTTTGAGGAATACTGTGACAGGGTCCTGTGAACTGTGAACTTTGCTTTGCCTGTCAGTGAACCAGCATTTAAAAGTCCCTTGCTGCATTTACTTGCTGAATTACTACAGGAAAAAGATGCGTTATTAATGTTTGGGTCTATCTTTCACCTGAAGAAGATATTTTCCAAAAAGCAGTGTAAAGAAAAGGGCTCATGATTGTGTTTGTATTGCTCAGATCTGTTGAGGAGCATAGTTATTCCATTACTTTGATGTGGGAAGACTGGGAAGACTCTTTCACATTGCAAAAAAATTCACTTTCCAGCTACGTTTTTTCAAAAACTGGTTGTCAAAAAGTCATGGTTGTGCCATGTCTGTGTTTGATGCTCACTACAAGGTGACATTTAAAATAGATCTCCAGGAATTTCTGATGTAAAATGAAATAAATTCAGTCCTAAGGAACAAAAAGGGCTTTCAAAAAGCTGTAGCTACAACTGTGAGCAGGTTCCAGCCCATTCCTTTTTGGTTTTATTGTCTGTTAGGTTTTTTTTCCTCTTTAAACTCATGGAATTTCTGGCCCTACATGTGCCATACCTGCTGCAAGGGCCAGCATGGAGAATTTACTTGATAGAAACACTCTGCAAAGCAAAGGCAGAGCTCAGGAAATCAGGAGGCCTTTGCCTTGGTGTTCACTCCCATTTCAGAGAACACCTGACAAAAAGGGATGTATTTCCATCATATTCACCCTGGAAAGAGAAGCAGACAAAGCCCCTGTTCTGCTTGCTGCAACCACAGCTGGAACCTGACAAGGGATGTTTTTCTCCCTTTTTTTTTTTGCTTTTTTCTTCCTTTTCCCCCTCTTCCCCCCTCCTCCTCCTTTTCCTTCTCCTTCCCTTTCCACTTCCCCCTTTTTTTTCATCTTTAATTTTCCTTTTCATTTTGCTGCAGAAAGGTGTTGCTGATATTCATCAGCCGGGTTCCACTTCAGAGCAGTGGCAGCACCTTGTGAACTCAAGGTCAGCAAAACTGTATCTCAGACTCTCTGCTCTTCGTATTCCTCTGTTTCAGTGCAAAACGAGGAAGAATTCTGCACATGCACAGCATTCCTCCTCAAATGACGCCAGCAAACGTGCTGCTCGGGGAAACGCTGCCTCTCAGCTCCTACACAATCCAACTGGCAAAGAAAGCAGGCCCTTGTTATGCAAAATCCTTGTTTGTAAACACTGTTCTGCCTTTAAATTGATTTGAATGCTTTGCCTTGGAGAGCTCCTGCTCCGCTTTTCCCAACAGAACCCACCCCAAGTGCCATCTGGTGGCAGCAGCACGTTGAGGCTGCACTAAACGTGGCAGGGAATTATGAGGGGGTAAATTTCCAGCAGAATGCGAAGGGATTTAACCGGGCAGTTCCCTTAACATGTGTTATAACACATGGATCACCCGAGGCTGGAAAAATTCCCACAAAGACAGGGAAACTTGGAGGGAAAATATAACTTGTTCTGTGACTGATTGTCAGACCAAGATAAATGTCAGCACAGGTATTAGAACGGAATAATTTTCAATTTCCTATAAAAAAATCAAACTTATTTCCCTTCCTGTCCCTGTCCCTAAGTTGTTCCCATTCAGGAATTTTTGCTCAATGCTTTTTTGTAGGGAGAAACATTTTTTCCTTACTAAAGGGAAAACACCCAGTGCTGCTCAGTGCTGTGTATGGGTTCTTTTGGTAATCATGACTTATTACAGATACCCCAAACCTTCAGGTTTTGGAGCCCAGACTTGGATAGGTTTTATATGTGAACTATTATTACTATGACATTTATGAAAAGGTGAAAAATCCTTTGGGAGAACTATTTGAGATTCAGCCTCTCAAGGTAAATTTATGACTTTTGTTTTTCCTTGGGAGGCTTTCCTGGGGTATCTTCGCCTCTGTCTCTGCATATCTGGAATTACAGTTTCCCCTGGGGCTGTGTATTTTGGGCAGTGTATCCCAGCTGGATACCAGACCCAGGTTCCATGTTCTCTCCTTGCACAGGGAGTTGTTCAGGCAGGAGCAGCCAGTGCTGTGTGGCAGCGTTTCATCTGTTACAAAATCCTTCCAGGAGGATGGAACAGAATAATCAGGTGGATTTGCTTTCTCTCCTTGTCTCTGGATGTCAGTTCTTGAGGCAGAGCTGCTGACTAAGGAGCGGGGTTTGGTGCTGGGTTCCAATTCTCCAAAGGAGCTGTGTGAGTGCCTACGAAAAGCTCAGTTTTTCCGCAAACACCCCTACAAATCATCCCTGCAAAGCACGTACCTGCAGGTCGCTAACTGATGTCCCATTAAAAATATAACCTCATCTGGAATTAAAAAAGTCCTATTCTAGCTGGAAACATTTCACTCAAGAGCCACCATTAAGCATATTTCCTCAAGCAGGCTTTTTTCAGGCAGGGTAGCTGCTGGTGGTCACACCAGGCTGCGTCACCCCCCCTGTTTGTGTCCCCACACTGGATGTGGGTGAAACCCAAGGGCCTGTTCCTCTCAGGCCATCTGTGTTTGTGGTGCTGACTCAATATGTGCAACTTCAATCATCCTTCCCCACCCATCTGTCACTGCTGTTCAGCCCCCAGCCTGAGCAGGGAGGTGGGACAGGTGACCCCATGGTGGTCCCTCCCAGCCGTGTCCCTTCTGTTGCTGACTGCTCAGGACAACGTGTAGCTTGGACCCCTGTCTCCCAGCTCTGTGGCTGACTCCATCCCTAGGTGTTATCACCTCCTGACTTTCCACACCATGACACAAAGCTCTCTGCAAAAGTGCCTCAGGATGTCAAAGGACATTGAAGGACATTGGAGTGACCTCCAGCATTTGGTGGCAAACCGAGGGTGCAACCTATCTCTTAGTCTCATGCTCTTAATGATTCCAACCAACCAAACCAGGATGATGATGGATAAAAAATATATCTATGTGAAGTGTCATCCTAAGTAAAGCTGCTTTCTGTTGCTGAAACAACAGCAGGGGATGAAGTCATCCCTCGAGGCCTCAATGAGGGCCTGTTGTGCTGTTCTGTGAATCACCCCCAGAGCAGCTCCTCACAGAACCTGTAATTTCCATGGGCACAATGTCCAATTTCTGTGCAGGGATAAGTGAGAGGGAGGAGAGCACTCTGAGGTGAATCACTCACACGTGTACTTGTCAAGTGAGAAGAACATGAGTCAACCCCACGGCAGTGCTAGGGCTGAGGAGGGTCTTCTTTTGGGATCCCTGGGATAGGAAACATCCTTGAGCCTTCTCAGCTCAACTCCCCATCACTGGCACCACTGACTTGGTCAAAGGGGGCAAATGTGGGAGGGCAGCCAGGCCGGCACAGTCTGCTCCAAGGCCACCATCGACCTGCTGGGGCAGGGAGGGAGAGGGCAGGGGACATGTGGCACTGGAGCACATCCCACTCCAAGTGCTGCACCTACAGAGCTGTGACAGTCTTGGTGCCTGGGTACACTTCACCCACTCAGATCCTCATCTCAGAATCACAGAATCCTTTAGGTTGGAAAAGCCCTCCCAGCCCAGGGATCCCCCCTGTGCCCGATGCCCACCTTGTCCCCCAGCCCAGAGCACTGAGTGCCACGGCCAGGCCTTCCTGGGACACCTCCAGGGCTGGGGACTCCAAACCTCCATGGGCAGCCCCTTCCAGTGCCTGACAGCCCTTTCTAGGAAGAAATTCTTCTTGATGTCCAACCCAAACCTCCCCCGGCCCTGGCACAACTTGAGGTTGTCAAATTCAACCTTTGACCAAACAGCACCATGTCCACTAAACCCTACCATGAAGTGCCACATCTAATCATTTTCTGAGCACTTCCAGGGATAGGTACTTCCCCACTTCCCTGGGCTTCCCATTCCAATGCTTACTCATTCTTTCAGTGAAGAGCTTTTCCTAATATCCAACCTGATGCCGTCATTTCTAGAGCTATGAGCTTTCCTGTGTGGGGTGGAGGCTGAGGAGAAAGGTCTGGGAGCAGGTCTGGGCTTAGTAAAACTGGCTGTGTGCAGCCATAGTGCTGAAACTGGGATCTAGGAGCCAGCAGAGGCACAGGAGCCTTTCCAGGTTGGCCACTGAATAAAATGATTCCAAAGAGAAGTGGTGAGGATCTGGAAGAGAAGCATAAAAAAGGTGGAAAAGCACTGACACACATCCTACTGTGGTAGGGTGAGGAAGCATCCACAATGACTCCCATCACTATCTGTATCTCTGTGATATGGGCCTGAGTAGAAAAGTCTGTGAGAGGAAAATAATATTATGGAACAGGAAGCTGACAGAGCTTTTCATGGCATAGCTGCAAAAATGTCAGAGAAACAAACATGTTTTCCATGGAGGATAAAATAAAACTACATCAGGAGCATTTAGGAAAATACTTTACAAGATGAACCCAAGTTTGCATTAGGAAGTTAAATTAAGAATAAAAAACAAATACAAAACCACTGTAAGGAACAATTAATTCTAGTTTTCCCATTTCTCCAACATTTTGGTTTTCTACTTTAGTAATAACCCCAGACTCACAGACTCACAGAATACCCTGGGTTGGAAGGGGCCCACAAGGATCATCGAGTCCAACCACATCATGGGTTTGGTCCCTCCCAGTCATGGGTAAAGCCATACTTTATGTGCAATCTTGTGCTGATTTTCCAGGCATTACAGCTGAGAAAGTAAAATGCTGCAGGAAACAGGAAATACAGTATTTGCACTGGACTGATGAAAACTCCTACAGACAATGAGCACCAGCAATAATATTCAGGGTTTGAGTGGCAAGGGGTGAAATCCCCACACCAGAAAAAAGAATAAGATATAAGGATTAGGCCAACACAAGGAAATTCCAGCATAGTCCATTGAGGTTTTCTCCAGAAACTTGGAAATTTTCCAAGATTTCCCTAGGTAAGATCAGATCTGAAATCCTATGAGGTCACTGAGACATGAACCTCTCCCTCTGGAGGGAGAATTCCCTGGCTGCAACACCTTCATTTCCCATTCCTGATGCCTGAGAGCAGGGAAGGAAGGAGCCTCTCCTTCCAGCACCTGGGTAAAGAGCCCACATGTGCCAGTTTTTCCAGCTCTCCTCCACTATTAGGAAGACAGCACATCAGTTACTCTGAAGTGGTTCCCTGGGAGCACTTGGAGCTCCGAGCAGAGCTGTTGATGCCGAGTTTAACAGCCCCAGCTGTTGGGACCTCAGAGCAGCGTTAGCACTGATTAAAGGCTCAGATCTGAGCGACTTCCCCCTCTGCTGCCTCTGCTCGTCTTCAGGATCTGAGGATCTCCAACCCTCCCAGAACAGCCCCGACCTTTCCTGGGAGGAAACTGCTTGTTTTTAGCACGACGTTGTGTCACGTCAGCCCCCGGAGCTGCTGATCCCAAAAAGGGTCGGTGCTCGGGCAGGCAGGAGCTGTTTCCAGACATGTATACATTTCTATCAGTTTTAATACATAAACTATCAGGCTTCATAAGCTGCCTTTCAACTGAGAGACCGAAGTATAATTCCTCAGTTCTGCTATAAATAGTTTAAAAGCTGCCCTGACCTCCACCCCAACATGTGCTGTGTGGATGAACTGCTACGTCCAGAGCAACTGCAAGGGCTGTGTAAATCAGCTCTTAACTCTGACACCTTTTTAAAAGCATGAAACCTTGGCTTTCTGCAGAATAATTGCTCTACCTGCTGTAAGTAGTAAGTGTTTTAGGGTGGGAATATGTAATATTTATGTGTATTTTTAGGGGAAAATGCAAGATCCTGAAAGTCACTGAATTTTCTATGTATGAAATGTATGAATAATTTGATCTAACTCATCACTGGCATATACAATCACAGCAAAAGAATTTGTTGTATTGTGCAGCTGGACACAGTAAGGTAACAAATATTTTGACCTAAGCAGCCTTTTTTAGAATTACAACAAAGCAGTAAATCTTGAACAATCCATGTTTTTGCAGTTGATGTTTTCAGGGGCTGCCCTGGGACAGGAAATGCTAATGTTATGAATCGAGAGGCACTAACATCACTCATGTAATGTGCTTTTTAAAACCCAATTCAACAGAATGGAAATCTCCTAGAAAGGTAGATATTAATTTTTAAAAAATCTCTGATCATCCATTTAAATTAAATGCACACCAGTTCATTCCTCCATGCATAATGCAAACTTCTATTTAGAAGACAGATGCCATAATTTACACAGCACGGAGATACTCAGCTAATGTAACACCTCTGTTTCAGGCAGCAGTAAAACTGTCTTAATTAAGGAAATGCCAACAGATTAAAATGTTCTCATGGTTCATAAAATATTTTAGAGGGTGGCTTGGCAGCATTAGTACAAATGTTGTGAAGCCTGGTGCATTTGAAGCTTATGCTTTGCATTTAAATTATAAAAAAAAAGATGCTGTGAACCGTGGAAAAAGATGGGAATGTCACATTCATCTCCTGATATATGTAGTTATAGAGTAGTTATAGAGTGGGCTCCTATATGGCCATATTTAAGGGTCATCATTGATGTTCCTACTGTGCTTTTCCATCTACAGGTGAGGTGGAAGTTCCAACCTCTGAAGGAGCACCAGAAAGGATTTATCTACAGGCAAGGATGGAACTGGAAGATAGAAGGAGCTGAGAGAGGGCTGGGTGAAAGAAGGAAAACCCAGCTCCTTTTGTTCAGCAGTGAAAACAGTGCAAAGGGAATTCCTGGAGCAGTCAGGGGAAGGTGTCCCTGCCCATGGCACATGAGCTTTAAGGCCCCTTCCAACCCAAACCATTCTGGGATTCTAATTATTAAAGGCTTACAGAAGAGGAACACACAGCACCTGACCTGACTGTAAATAACATACATTCATATGGGCAAAACTAATTTCATTTACAGCCACAGCTGGCAGCAAAAAAATCTCCATAAACTGGTGGCTGTTCCAATCAGCACTGAAGGTTTGAGTGAGCAAATCAATTAATTATGCATTGATTTTCCCAGGCACGTTTGCTCCAACAATCACAACTGTGAATTTGGCCCCTGAGTCCTGAAGCAGCTGTTGAATATTTACATCCTGCTCCTGAATACAAACTCCCTGGTTCCTTTTTGGCCCAAAGCAGGGACAGGGAAGGGAACAGCTGTTTGCCAAAGGCCACACAATCACGTTGTACCTGCAGAGAACATTGGGTTCCAGCCTGGCCCAAGGGAGAGGAGATGCTTTGTCTGCTTGCAGTTAGACAAGGATCATAATAGATGCATGTATTCATTTAGTAGAACAAAATAAAGAGAAGGGAAAGATGTGCCTCTTCATAAATTAATACCGGGTTTTGCTGAGTAAAGCAGAAAATAATGGAGATAAGTTTTCCTTCTTCTTTCTGATTTTTACAGGAAAAACTTCCCCGTGAACTCATACCCAGAGAGAATTCTGTGTTCTATGAATATAGTTCTGTAAGAACAGTCCCCTTTTGCACTGAATATGTCAAGTCTCATTGATTTTAACAGTTACTGAGGAAATACAGCTCCTTGCCAGGCACAGAATGATTCCTGTACCAATCTGGAGAAAGCTTGGGATTGGCATGTGAGTGCAGAGCTGCCTCAATGAGCACCTGAGAAGTTGCTGGAGCTAAGGGAAGTGAATAAAAATATAAATTAGTGGGAAGTGGTGATTGAATAGGGATAAAATAGAGAATGGAAAACTGATGTGATGTTTTAAAATGAGATTTCCTAGTTAGGGTTCAGATATCTGTTACATGGAGCTTTAATAAAGTTTATGCCCTCGCAGTGCTGTATAAATCTGGAGCAGAAGACAGATTTAATCCCATTAAATATGTGTCAGGGATTTAATGCAGTAGATAATAAAACACGCACTATTAGACCTGGCCTTACAATGATCCATTTTTACCAAATCCAGTGCCTGTGGCTGCAAAAGGAGTTTTGCTTGACGCTCAGGGACTGGATTTCACGTTTCTGTTATTGATCCCAGGCAGGTGCTGGAGCTGCTGTTTGTTCTCAGCTCTTTTATCCATGCACTGTAAAGCCAGCTTTGTTCCCTTTCTCCAGAGATGGCCACTGAAAATGTAACAGGAATATTTCTACAACCTTCCTTTTAACAGAAATGAGGCAATTTGACCTACTGATTCTGTTTGGTTTTTCTATTCAAGGGTAGAATATCCTCAGAGTTAAAAAGCTGCTGCCAAACCCAACTTCCTTTGCTAAGATAGAGACATCCCCTGGTTCTGCAGCCCCTGTCAGTCCAAATGCCCACACTGGGAGTTGAGGGAATGTCTGCCTTCCAGGTTGCTTGTACACTTTATTTTCTTGTGTCACCCCAACTTTTATCCTTGGCTGAACAAAAGTAAGAGAAATAAAGAAAGTTTTGAGCTCTGCAAACATGGAAAACTTTTGTTACCTCCAAAAACGTGGGGAAGTATTGCTGAATTTCTGCTCATTAGAAAGCCATTTGTACACATTCATTTCTACTCTTTGGTTGGTTGGTTGGTGTCTGAGGACTTCTTTGTGCAGTCTGTAGCAACCACCACCACAAAGCAGATGGAAAGTGGCTTTTAAGAATACCCTATTGCTCTGTCCTCAAAAGTTTAAAGTTTCTGGGTCATCATAATCATCCCTGTGGCAGCTGAAATGCTGAGAATTCAGATACTTGGTTGTTTGGGGGTTTTTAAATATAGTAGTGTTCTCTTAACTATTTGAAACCGAATCAATTAATTCTTCAGCTTTTATTATTCTCTTGTTTAAAACTTTTATGCTGTCAAACACTTGGTGATTGCTGATTCTAAAGAGCACCAATGAATGTACACTCCATGGCTGAAGTTTGGGGCTTCAATGCCATTTATTTGATGACCACATGTAAAACCAGTATTTCCAACACAAGGCAACTCATTAAACGTTTTTGTTTTCACTTGTGCATAGTAAAAGTTGGTTTGGACAACTTTTAATGCTGTGTTTTGCAGTCACTGATCAGGTGATGTTTTCTGTATAACAATGGGAGGAAGTGAAATAAAAGATGTGTTATCATAAACTCAAAGTGTTTGGGAAATTCATGCCAGGTTTCATATGAAGATAAATCATATCCAGACTGTCCAAGCCTACATTATCAGCATCCCATGAAACAGTGAAACTACTCCTGCCTGTTAAAAGTAAACTCACATTTTTATGTCCTTTCTCTACAGTTTTAGGGCTGCATTTCCAGGATTTGCAGTTGTGATATGAACAGGCAAAGTGAAAAACTGACACAGAAAAGCTAATTCCCTCCCCAGCAAGACAAGAAACACATGGTATGAGACAGGGAAGCCCACTTTTCCTGTTTTTTCAAGAAGAAGATGGAATTTTGCTTTCTTCCCTGTCTCTGGCACCACGTTTGAACTGCAGTATCTGGAGAGGAAGGATGTGCTGAGTCTCAGGGTGCCTGGGGTCAAGTCCCCGTGGCTTCCTGAGTGATGAGTCAATGAATAAAACTGTTATTTCCCTCCTGGAAGGGGGCACTGGGAGCCATGGAAGTTACAAGGATCGTCAGGTAGGGTCAGGTCTCCACAATGTCTCCATGGAATGCCAGGCTGTGTCCTGCTCTGGCTGCACGGGGATGAGGTTCCTGGAGAGCTGTCCCTGGAGGCTCCACACAGGAGCTTTTATTACAACTTTTATTGCAACTTTTATTACAAGGTGTGATTAGAACACCCCAGGTCTGTGGCACTGCACTTGCTGTCCTGGTCTCTGGATGCTGGGCTGAGATTTTCCCAGAGGTTCCTTAAATTTTTGTACTTCAGCAATTTCTCCTGGAATTTCCTGTTGAGCTGATGGCAAAAGTCCCCCCTATCCTGGCTCCAAATCCATTACTTTTCCTCTTGTCCTAAACATTTCCCTTCTTCTTCCCTTCAGCAAGATGAAGCTGAGACTTTAATATTTTTCACAGTGAAAGGGGGCATTCCCAAGGAATTAGATGGAATTTGGGTCATTTTTAAAGCCGAAAGATTCAGCTTTAATTTACACTGAGCTGAATCAGGATCTTGCACATGGCCCAAAGTGCAGCATGTTCATGTCTAAATGTAACCTTCTGCTCCAGTGAAAACCATGGATATTTCATTGCACAGTGAAGGTTTATCTGAATTGTCACAGTCAAAGACAGATGCTCACTGGAGAACTGGAGATACTGAGTGACACCTTTCTGAAGCAATAGGTAACTAATAACCAAACAGAGAGCAAGGGGGCTGCCATGGAAATGGGGATATGGCACAGCATTGTCATAGAATCAGAGAATCAGCCAGGTTGGAAAAGACCTCTGAGATCATCAAGTCCAATCCTTGATCCAACCCCGCTGTGGTTCCCAGCCCATGGCACTGATGCCACATCCAGTCTCACCTTAAACACCTCCAGGGACAGTGACTCCACCACCTCCCTGGCCTGCCCATTCCAATGCCTGATCACTCTGTCTGGAAAATATTTCTTCCCAGTATTCAACCTAAACCTCCCCTGGCACAGCTGAAGACCCAGCCCTCTTGTCCTGGTTCCTGGGAGAAGAGCCCAACGCCCCCCCGGCTCCCCCCTCCTGTCAGGGAGTTGGAGAGACTGAGGAGGTCTCCCCTGAGCCTCCTCTTCTCCAGGCTCAACACCCGCAGCTCCCTCAGCCTCTCCTCACAGCACTTGTGCTCCAGTCCCTTCCCCAGCCTCGTTGCCCTTCTCTGCACCTGCTCCAGCCCCTCAATGTCCTTCCTGAGCGGAGGGGCCCAGAACTGGACACAGCACTCCAGGGGTGGCCTCACCAGTGCTGAGTCCAGGCCAACAATCACTTCCCTGGACCTGTTGGTCACACTGTTCCTGATCCAGACAAGGCTCCATTGGCCCTCTTGCCACCTGGGCACACTCTGGTTCATGTTCAGCTTCCTATCAATCCAGACTCCCAGGTCCCTTTCTGCCTGGCTGCTCTCCAACCACTCTGTCCCCAGCCTGTAGTGCTGCAGGGGGTTGTTGTGGCCAAAGTGCAGGACCCGGCACTTGGCCTGGTTGAACCTCATCCCCTTGGAATCAGCCCAACTCTCCAGCCTGTCCAGGTCCCTCTGCAGAGCCCTCCTGCCTTCCAGCAGATCAACACTCCCCCACAGCTTGGTGGCAGCTGCAAATTTGCTGATGATGAACTCAATCCCCTCATCTAAATCATCAATAAAGACATTAAACAGGACTGGGCCCAACACTGATCCCTGGGGGACACCACTGGTGACCAGATCACAGCTGGATGCAGCTCCATCCCCACCACTCTCTGGCCCTCCAGCCAGTTCCTAACCCAGCAGGGAGGGCCCTTGTCCAAGCCTTTTCCAGGAGAATGCTGTGGGAGACGGTGTCCAAGGCTTTGCTGAAGTCCAGGCAGACACACCCACAGCCTTCCCCTCACCCACCAGGCGGGTCACCTGGTCATAAAAGGAGATCAGGTTGGTCAGACAGGACCTGCCCTTCCTAAACTACCACTTCACTACATAGCTTCTCATGGACAGAGACAGGCTGAAATAAGAGGAATTTTCAATGGATGCAATCACTGTTTATAATAATTAACTTAAAAAAAGGGATTTGGGATTAGTGCCAGTGTCTCCTGATCCCCAAAGGGGATTCAGCCCCTGTGGGAAAACAGGCAAACGAAGGGTGTGATCTGTAATTCCCAGGTTGCATTTCAGTACTGAAATGGCCAGGTGTAGCTTTTCCAATCAAAAATTAATGGGTTTAGTGACTTCAATAAAAATTAATTCCTATGAAGAAACTTCTCCCTCTCTCAAGAAGCTGTAGGGGATAAACAAGCCATTCCTATTGAAATATCTATTTCCCAAGCTCTGAAATGTCTAAATACTGAAAAAGATGATGAAGAAACGTAATTAATATTTCCAGGGGTTATAAAAGGCATAGAAGTAATTTGAATTTCAATCTCACAGTTGAGCAAATGCACTCAAAAAGCCTGGATAGCTGCAATGGGAAAACTCTTGGATAAAAGGTGACAAGTTCATGGTAAGTATCATTGAATCCAAATGTGTCACAAATTGGCATGACAAAATAATCCATGGAAACTCAAGTGAAAGAGAAATAGATTTTTGTAGATAGCTTAGTACAAGATGTCATAACAGCTCCTTTCTTTTAAAGAAATCTTGAAACTCTGAAAATTCAAGTAAATTTGGAATAGCTGATATGAAACCACTGCTGGAATATTAGGAGCAGCTAATATTTTACACCTAGAGCAGCCTCACTTCTCCCAGCAGAGCCCAGGGCAGGGGCAGAACTGTTGGGTCACACTCACATTCTTGTTAGAATTATAACTTACCCTTGCTGCTAAAAAACAGGGAAACAGTTTAAGCCTAGAGATAAAAATAGGATTTTGTCTACCAAGAAAGACACTATTCAGAAAGAATCAAAGGAAAGACAAAACCATGTATATGATCATAAAAAGGCCTGAAAGAACCAATTATACCAGATGCATATAAATTGATGCTATTAGTTAGATAAGACATTTTTTAAGAAGGGAGATAACGCTATTAGTGCAATTACCGACTGCCTGGTCTGGCACTGGTAGAGAATTAAATCCATTACACTTCTGGATAAAGCCAAAGTAATTAGGAATTTCAAGTTCTTTCCAACTTAAAGAACTGTCTAGTGTCTCTCTCTAAGTGGGTCCAATGCAGCAACTCCATTCTCATATCAGTGCTGATTTAAACCCCAGTAATCAGTCAACTCTTGTCCTGGTTGCAAGGCCCGGTCAGGAAATTCTCTGTGGTACCTTTGCCAGTGCTGGACCTGAGGTTCAAGATGTTTTTTCCTGAGACTTTAACTGACCCTACTGACCTAAGCACCAGAAAGTGGTGCTGCTGCAGCTCTTCAACCCAGCAGGCACAGCATTTTCCTTCGTGTCACAGGCTCCTTCTTCTGCAACCAGGAATTAGAGGCACCTCTGCTTCTTTTCCCACTGCCTTGACACCTGAGTCCTCTCTTTGACGATTGATGAGAAATCCCCTATGGTCATGAAATAAAGGGGTTTGTCTACACAGTGCACTATGAACAGAGCTGTTTCCCTGCATTTAGCCATTCCCATCCCCCGAGCTCAGTATGCTCTTGAGGAATGGAATTCTTAATGAAAATGTATTTTGCTCTTCCATTTTATAAGCTTCCTTCCCACAAACACTTTATCTGCTGTCCATTACTCCTCATTCCATGCAAAGAGAGCACAGCTCTGATGGCCTAAAGTGATTTATTGACAAACACTGGAAGTATTTCTCCAAACCTCAGCATCAATACCCTCAAGTTGTTTGAAGCTGGTCCATTCTGGTTCAGGCTCTGCAGTGCCCTGCATTAGAATAAGCCTGGAATTAATCACTTTTATTGTTGCTGATTTCAGTTGCTTTCAATCTTCATGAATTAGGTGGGTTCTAGATGTCTCTCAGGTATGAGGTCACATGCACTGTGTTTCCTTCTCTTCCTAACTTGGCACTGATGAAGTGCCCTGTTGGTGGTGACTTACAGCCTGTGCCACACTGGGCAGGTGCCCCCTTGCTCCACATGTGATTTGTTAGCAAAGAAAACTGCACATTTGTCCAGGTGACAAGGCTGGTAGAACAAATCTGTCTCTCTGTTCTGTGCCTTGCTGTGCCTCAGAAGCAGCAATGTTTTGTGGGAAGGCACAGAGCAGTACAAGAAAGAAGAAGGGTTGCAGATCCCGGGTTTGGAAATGATTGATGCTGGTGGAGCTTCCTTACACATGGTCAGTGCTGCCCCAGGCTGTACCTGCAACAGCACTTGTCACTCCTGTCCCCCCAGCACATCTCCTTCCTCTTCTGGAAGCCTTGAAATAACCTTTCAAAGGTGTGTTTGCAGTTAGGATCAGTGTTTCATAGTCTTCCTAACCTTCCTGCCTTGGAGGAGTGATGCTGCCCTGCATCACCTGTGTGCTGAGCACGAGCCCACAGGTCTTATCCTGGGATATTGGCAGAGATACAGCATCTGGGCAGTGGCTGCATCTTTATTCAGTTCACACAGCTTCACTCCCAGTTATTTTTCCCTATCCATGTCCTAGGAATCCTCCCTGCAGCCCATGTTGCCACACACTGTACAGAGAGTACAGAAGGAAGACTTTCTGTCCTGGAGAACTGCAATGAGCTCAAAGAAAAGTGAAGAGACAGAGTGATGGCCTCCAGAAAGAAATCTGGCAGAAAACATTCTTGAAACATCAGAAAAACCCACAGTTAAAGAGTATGTAAACGTTGGAGGGGAGGGGAGAGGAAAGTAATCCCAAATCCTTTCTTTTGGGTCAAGTAGCTGCAGACGCTGAGGATGCTTTGTGCCAATAAATAATCCTCTTTCTCCTGCTCTCCCTGTCGCCTTGTGGAAACACTCAAAATGCTGTGTTTTGTATCTCTGTCTCTGTGCTTCTCACAGAAGATTGTGAAAAACTGACAGCTGAGTGTGTTAATGCAGAGAAACAATGAGAGTGTGTTCACTGATCACTGCAACACCAACTCACCTTCAAAGGATTTCAGTGTCCCATCAACCCCCCTTTTTTGGAGTTATCTCCCCAAACGTGACTCTCAGCACATGGACACTTATGAGCATTCTGTTAGAGAGATGAAAGGGTTATCAACAGGCCCTTAAGAAATCCAATGACACTTTAAAGAACTGGAATACCTTGGAGAAGTAGTAAAGAATGAGCCATTTAATTACCACTCTATAGAGAATGACTAAAATATGCTTGGATAGTCAAGTGTAACAGTTAAAAGATCATTTTATCAACTTATGAATGTATTTATAATCACCTGCAGCCCCACCCCCAGGTATTACATGTAATAGAGGCTTTGGTTTTGTCACTCAGTGACTGAGACATCTGACACTCTTCATTTCCCTCACTCCGTTTCTCTGGGAAATTGGAAATTCTTTGACAGAAAGTGCTTGACAGAAGCTAAGTATTCCTTCATACAAGTACCCTCAGTTTCCACCACTAAACAGAGTTTGGAAACTTCTTGTTCCTTAAACATAAAGCAGACGTCTTCAGATTTTTTACATTGATTTATGAATTATTTAATGAATTATAGAAGGAAAGCAAAAAGAAGCTGGCTCAGAATATATTTTTGCCACCAGTTACTTATGTTATACATGTAAAAATGCCAAAGAAATTCCATAGTCAACCAAACCCTTCTCGTACCATGCAAGTTAATCCCCCTGCTTTGGCAGTAAAGTAGAAGCTGATTTAAAAATCAAAGTTTGAATTGCCCAGTGTGCTTATTTTACTGTACCAATGGTATTATTTTTTTATTCAGGATTCCTGACCACTTATGGTGTGTTGTGAGTCCACTATAGTTTGCTCCAGATATTTTGTATTTTAATTCCTCTCTAGCAGAATACAGTGAACAACTAAATTAGGACTTGTAAAACAAGCAAGAGCAGATTATCAATGTGCAGCAGTGGATTGAGGGCAGTTGGGTGTAGAACCTGCTGTTATTTTACACTGGCCACAGTTTGCCATCAAACTGGATCAGAGCACAGAAATCATCCCACTCTCGGTGGACTCAGGAAGGGCAGAGCGAGGCTTCCTGGTGTGAGGTGCACAGTGGGAAATTCTTCACTATCCCTCCCTGTGTGAGGATTTTTAGCCTGGATTATGCCATTGGAATGCACAGCCCGTCCCAAAGGTAAGAGTAGCACAGCAGCCTCGCTAAAAATGCCCATTGCACTGTCTGCAGCTTTTAGGACCAAAACATTAATTCTCCATTCCTTGACTGCCAAACAGTCCCAGAGCCTTTACCAGAGCTTGGCATCTACAAGAATATTGGGATATTTTTATCACAAAGGGTAGTAAAGAACAAAGACTGTAACCTTGGCAGATCCCAGCCCAGTGATGGTGCCCCATGGAGAACAGGAAACAGACTGGGACAAACTTTGGTTTAATCAGGATGTGAAGCCCTTTGTTTCTCATGCCATTAACCTTTGCACTTTTTATGGCCTTGGTGGCAAAAGCCTGTTAAATTAAATTTTCATTTAAATTTTTTATTCCCTTACATACCTGAAGTTACTAAATTCAATTCAGTTTAACGTAAAGCACCTGACTACAGTCTGTCCCAAATCAAATCTGTATTTACTCTATTGTCCTCCCATCTCATAAAATAAAAACTCCAAAGAGAGGAGGGACCTTTCCTTTTCCTCTATTTAACAACATCCTGAATTTTAAAATAGTTAAACATTTCTCCATTTCCTATATAATCACTGACTTAAATGAATTTATGCTTATACATCCTGAACACAAACTGATTCCTATACTCTTGTTCAAATAAAGATTTTTTTAGTGTCCAATGTCCATCCTGCCACTTTTTCCATAATGAGTCAAAACCCAAGACAAAGGGTTTCTGCCTGTAATTCTCTTAATGCAGCTCCCCTGCCATAGGCTCCACATGCTGTATTGCAATGACACAGCTCCTGCAGCTCCAGGTGCCTCACTGGCATTTCTTGTCAAGGTTCTGTTTTTTCCCATCCCTGGGAAAACTCCAAGGGATGACAGTTTCCAGAATTAACTCTGGTCCTAGAGTAAAAAGCCTTTGGTCTAGACCAAATAAAAAAAAAAAAAAAGAGAGAGAGAGACTTTAGGCTTAATTTAAATGCATAGTTCCAAGAATATATCCTCAAACTTTGTCTCACTCTGACAACTGTTCTTTTGCTTTTTGACAGTAACGTTCTCTCAAAATTCTGCCTCTTCTGCAGCCCCAGAAACACCTGATTTGACAGTACTGTGCAAGTTTAATGTCTGTTCACTTCCAGAACCTGAGTACTGCATTATATTCAGCAGCTGGTCAAGCAGCCCTTGAATCAGGGCCCAGAGCCCAGGTGACTGCTCTGATCCCTGCACCACTGATTCATCAGCCTCTTCCTCAGCATATTGCACTCGAGTGCCTTGTTGGAAGAGTAGCATTTCTAGGAACAGGTGATAGAGCAAAAACCTCAGTTTTTTCTCACAACAGACCTTCCAGCCTCTTAGACTGCCTCAAATCAAGTCCCAGATGTGAGCTTTGTGCCAGTATTACTCACATTAGGGTTCATAAGAAACAATCACCTATGAAATTAGTGTCTCTTTAAAATAATGTTTTAATTGACCATTTTTTAGTTAGGTTTAGTCCCCACTAACCCAGGAAAAGCAAAACCTGTGTCTCAGGATCTGTCAGTGATTTAGTGAAATATTTGACGTTAAAACCAATACAGTTCTAATTCTGTAAAATCATGACAGTTTTGTTCAGTCAATAAGTACTTAATGCACAAGGGGAGAGCAGCCCATGCCATTTTCCTTGCCCTCAGCAAGGCTTTCACCACAGTCACCCACAGCAGCCTTGTCTCCCAGGTGGGACAACAAGGACTGAGGGGGTGGACAACTGGCTGGACAGAGCCCTGTGTGTGTGCTGAGGCTGAGACAGGGATAACAGGTCATGTTCTGCCTGAGCTCCTCGGGCCCTGGGTCAGCAGTGTCCTGATTAACATCTCTGTGGTGCTAATGACAGAACCAATGGGGTGTCCAGGTGACACCAAATGGGGAAAATCTGATTATCAGATTCAGAAAAGACATTCCAGCTGGGAGGGAATGAAGGGAGGGTGGTGGGGAGCTGAAGCACATCCTGCTGTGATGAGAGGCTGAAGGGGACTGGGCTTGGCCAACCTGGAAGGGATGGAACTGGGCAACTTCAGAGCAGCTTCCCAGTACCTGCGAGGAGATTACTGAACAAATGGAGCAGAATGGAGCAGAATTCCCAGCTCTGCCAGGTGGGAAGGTGAGAGGCACCAGCTAAACAGGAGAGCTGAGCATGGACATCAGAAAAAGCTTTCTCCCCACGAGAATAGCCCTGGACTGGATGAGGTGTTCCAGGAAGGTTGTGCTGTCTCTATCTTGGTTAGACACTCTGCTGAGGCCCCTTTCAGCTGGAATTTCCCCATCCATTTCCTATCTGCCCATCTGTGCTATAACCAGGCCTCTCTCTGTTTGAGGGAAGGGTCTGCAAGCCCTGGATGGACACTGAAAATGCTGACACTGTGCCAGGCAGGATTTGCCATCGTTGCCATGTCCTGTTGTTCACCTGAGAGCTCTCCCACTCCCCTGCCATGCACTGAGGCACCGGTGCCCCCGTGCCAGACCTGCTCACCTTCTGGATAGTGGAGCCCAGGAGGAATCTGACAGTGCCTGGATCCATTTGCTGCTCCTAACCCAGCAGTTGGTTGGAAAAGCAACTTCCCCTGGCCATGGCAGGGGGTTGGAACCAGGGGATCTTTAAGGTCCCTCCCCACCCAAACCAGTCTGTGACTCTATGATCAGTAAAGCTCTGAAAAACTGCTTCTGCAATTTGTCTCTCAACATCCCAAGTCTCTGTCTGCCTTGTCACAACTTCCACAAAGGGCTGCTGTATCTATAAAATGTATATTTTTCTCTATAGTACTTCAATATTTACCTGAAATGGGTCAGGTTGGAAGGGACCACAGTGGCTCATCTGGTCCCACCTCCTGCTCCAGCAGGGCCAGCCCAGAGCACACAGCACAGGATTGTGACCAGAGGGTTCTGGAATATCCCCAGTGAGGAGACTCCACCCCCTCTCTGGTCTCTGTTCAGGACTGGGTCACTGCCCAGCAAATAAATTCTTCCTCATGTTCAGGTGGAGCTTCCTGGGCATCAGTTCCTGCCCATTCCTCCTGTGCCATTGCTGGGCCCCCCTGAGCTGAGCCTAGGCCATCCTCTGACACCCCCTTTGGATATTTATAAAAACTGCTGAGGTCCCCTCACTGTTCTGCACTACTGTCACCCAGGCAGCAGCCCTTTGAAAGCAAAGCACTGGTTTTCAGAGAAGCAGCATAAGAAACCAGGGGCAAAGCCTCCAGCACTGAAAGATTTCTACTTGGTCCACAATAATTGGAAGGTACTGACTCATTCCCGCACTTTGAGGGGAGCCAAGGAGCATAAAGGTGACACGTTTTCAATATGAATTCATTTTGTCACCGGGTACAGGCACATCCACAAGAACATGTGTTTGTTCTCATTTGCTTTGCTCTTGAACACTCCCAGCCTAAAGAAGAACTTAAGTATGGTAAACTTGTTTTATTAAACATCTACCAAAAGAGAAACCTCAGCCTAACTGAGGGGCTCAGGGAATGGAGAAGGTTCCACATTGAATGCTCATGGGATTGAGGATTTGGGAATAAATTCCCAGTTTGTAAAATGCTTTGGATCTTTTCTACATAAAGCACCACTATTGAAATCTGGCACTCAGATGATGCTGTTTGGAATAATCTCTATAACTCCAGTATTTTTAATATAATATAAAAGATAGCTTAAAATCAGTTTAGCACAGTACTTGCAGGGGGGAAAAAAAACCCACCCCAAACCCCAGAACTGGCACCATTTCAGCTGTGTCTTGGCTCTGCAAAGTGAGGGAGCAGCGTGGCCAGCTGCCAGCAGAGAATAACTGACGAAACACTCCCAACTCCTCCTCATTGTGGGCACACTTCTGTCACCACAGCAAAGTTCCCAAACTGCAAATCAAGTTTCACATCCCCAGACACACAAAACCAGAGACAATAGGTGTTAAAATCTGGGGCTCTGCTTTGTTCTCATTTGTTCCCACCACAGTCAAGATGCTTTTTGGCAAATGCCTGCTGTTTGCTACTGACTCCTATTTTTCTGAAGCAAATGAGCAGCCCAAGACATAAACTATAGTTTGAGAAGACTCAGGGAAGCAGGTGGAATATTTATAGCTTATAGCATCATTTCCAAGTGTCCTTGGCTCTTCTGATGCTGGCAGGACTTCAGAGCAGGTCAGAAGGCTGCATGCCCTGTTTCCCTGTCACACAGCCTCCTCTGGATATCCTCCTTTGTTACAGGAATCTTTGCTTCAACTTGCTCTTGAAGACTCCCTGCCTAAAGAAGAACCTGCGTGTGGGAAACTTGTTTTACTAAAATCTCCCAAAACTCCCATCTGAGGGAAGAACACTTGAACACCTTTCTCTGTTTTTCTATTCCATTTGAAAGAATCCTGTCTGTCACCTGGGTGTCACTGTTATGACCCCACACTCACTGCCTGAGCTTTGGGATTGGATATTCCTGGGACAAGGTATTTGAAAAACCTGACCTGTGGCTCAAGGTCCAAGGTGGTGCTTTTGGGAAGTGTGTTTTCTGCTCTTCCACGCTGGAGGGCTGGATTAAAAGCTTCCCTAAATTTAGGAGGGATGCAAGCCAAATATCACGGACATTTCCCAGTACAATTTGTTAATTAGTGATGATAATTAACATTAAACTCACTCTGTACATGAAGTCAGTCTGCTATGCAAGAGGCACAGCCTCACTGAAAGAGTTTGAATGAACTAAACTAAAGTTTGCAACCACTGTGGATTTCGGAGCTTCTTTTTGGAATACACCTTCTTGCCTTTTCTTTGTGGTACATCTGACTCTCATCTGAGACCCAGTACTCAAATTGACCCTCTCTTTTGAGGTGTTGCCCTACTCCCTACTTCTGCTTCCAAAGCAAATTAAGAATTATGGAATCAAATAAAAAAGCAGTAAGTAAAAGTCTCCATGGAACATTTGCGTGGAATTTTAAGCCCAAAATAAATTAAACAGCCAAAAAAATTACAGAGGATCCCTTCTGGCATCCAACATTGATTTATAACAAC
Organism: Corapipo altera; assembly: GCF_003945725.1. Lineage (NCBI taxonomy): Eukaryota > Metazoa > Chordata > Aves > Passeriformes > Pipridae > Corapipo > Corapipo altera. Next base: position 167,149 of record NW_020884984.1, on the reverse strand, counting down.
ACCTGCTTATAACAAGAGTGGAAGTGAAAAATGTGTACTTGGGTGTCGTTGCATTGGGGGGGATGGCAGGAGAACACCCCGTTATCTCCAGGTTGCAGCCCCAGACTCCCCACTTTAGATGCTGCCATAATAATTAAAAAAAAACCCCAAAACCAAACAACAAAACAAAACACAAAAAATCCAGAAACGAGTTGTAACTGATGTTGCTGCAGCATTTTCACAGCCCCAGGCCCTGCTGCCCTGCCCTGCTCCTGTGCTGGTGCTGGTTTCTGCAGCAGGTTGGACACAGACCCACCCGTGAGCTGAGTGTGCCCCACGCCCCCGGCACTGGGATGTGCTGGAGAACAGCAGCAGCGAGCCCCTGCAGCCCAGGCACACCCTCTACCAGCTCCAGCTCTTCCACAGGCAGGGAGAGCCAGCTGGGCAGGGATTAACAGCTGGGGAATTTAATGTCTCAGCTGTCCCAGCTGTCTGCTCCCTGCCTGTGAATCAGCAGTTTTCATTAGGGAGGATTCTCCCGGTGGGAATGGATTTCCCTCCCTCCCAACACTCTGAGTCTGAGCTGCTGCACCAAGGGGTTGTATTTAAATTCCTCTGGGCTGTTTGTTTCACAGCAGAGCTGTCTGAGAGCAGGGCTGTAATTTTTTATGTTCTTGACATTCCCTGATACGCTGCTATCAAGGCAAGCCACACATTTCTAGAGATACAGGGCTGGTTTGATCTCCTTCCAGTGTTTATCGTTAGGAAAGTGAGGTTAGGAAGAAACTTCCACAATTCTGACACATGCAAAAAAAAAAAATTAATCAAAACCAAGGAACGCAACATTTACACCCAAAATCAAAACATAGGAAATATAAGACCCCACAAAACTACGTTAAGGAAATGTCTGGGTAAACATCTGCAAATGAGCACAGACAGGATCCTGCTTTCATTGAAAATAATTCAATCTGAATCAATGGAAACATTTCCATTGATTCCAGTGAGAAATTAATTAGAATTCCAGCAGCTTTGGACAGGACTACAGCTCACTCAGCCAAGTGGTTCATGTTGTGTGCTGACCCATGTAGAATCATGTGTTACAAATATATTATTATATGAAATATAGATTATTATACACAATTATATAATCAATATCAGGGTGCAGATCACAACACGAAACCCACTTCCATCTCAGAAAAACTGTTTTATTCTATTCTATTCTGTTTACTTCTTCACAGTGAGCAAGGAAGTGTGGCTCTTCCATTTTCCAAATCTCAACTGTAAAACCCAATTCCAGGCTCTTGGTTGCAAAGCTCACCGTGCTCTAAAAACAGGGATGTGAGAGCCATGAAAGGTTAATCATTGATATGAAATGTTTCAGTGCATGCCCAGTGTTTATGGTTATTGCACCTGAAGGAAGGAGGCATCCAGGAGTTTCTCACCGGGTTTTTATGTGCCAAGTCCAGACATTACTGTTAAGGAAATGTCAGTGACGTGCTGCTAACTGCAATAAAATCATAATGTGAAGGGAGTTTTCTGAAGCATGGAAGTTAAAACTGGGAACAAAATGCTCCAGTGGCCACCAAAACCAGTAGGGATCCACAGGAGGGGGAAGGAAAACCCAACACAGGGGAAATTCTGAGAAGGCAGCAACACTAATGACAGGACATTAAAAGAAACAATCAGGACTCAGCTTTCAGTGGTTTTCTAACTGTTAAAAACCTCCTTTTACAAACAGGAAAGAAAAGAGAGAGAAATAAAAAAAATGTGACAGGAAAGTTAATTCCTATTTAAATATTGGCAAAAGTCCATTTTCCAACTCTCCCCATAGTGTTCTGAAGTCCATGGAAAAGAGGAGCAGGATGAGGATTGAACTCTCAGCTCCATATTTAATATGTAAACATCTCTTCTTCTGGATGCCCCCATAAATTTCTCCTCCTCAAATAACTTAGAGGATTATATACTCTAAATCATGTTGTTTAAGCCTGTGGGAACAAGAGTCATCCAAAAACCTGCTGATGACTTTAAGCACCTAAGCAATGTCACTATGCTATTTTTCAATAAATAAAAAAAAAGCCCCTGTAGCCCTGAATTATCTTCTAGAGTTTTTATCCCAAGCATTATCCCTTAGGATTAATATTTGTTTCTAGATTTGCTACGATTCCTTGACTTTTGTTATTAGAGAAATCTAAAGGAAGAAAAATATGTATGCACATGCAGTAAGAATTGTTACTGACATCTATGACTTCTGATTGCCTTGATATAAAGAATAGTCCAATCCTAACTAGTATTTTATAACTCAGTTATTGGAATAATACATATTTGTTATGACAACTAGCAATTCCTTTCTTATAGTCCTTACATTTCTGTTCCCTTCTGAAAAGTAATTCCATGAAGTATTTGTTGGTGCAGTGACCCCAGGGGTGCCTGCTAATCCTGGATCACAAAAGATGGGATAAATCCATACATGTTTATAGATATAGATATAGATACACTCAGATACTACAAATACATTGTCTATTAATACTGCAGAACAGACATGGAAAATGTGTCCCAGTTTTGGGCCAGGTTTGCAGTTGTCCTTCCCTCTGTCCCCCATCTCCCTGCAGCTTTTCTAAGGAGGCTTCAGCCCTTCCCGTGAGCTGTTAAGGTTTCATTTGGTTCCCAGAATCCCTGAATGGTTTGGGTTGGAAATGTGCTGCCATTTCACCAACAAGTGTAGAGCAAAGAATTCCTGGAGAACAGGCTGGAGAGGGATTTTGGACAAGGGCCTGGAGTGCCAGGGCAAGGGGGAATGGATTCCTACTGCCAGAGGGCAGGGATAGATGGGGTATTGGGAAGGAATTCTTCCCTGGGAGGGTGGTAAGGCCCGGGCACAGGTTTCCCAGAGAAGCTGTGGCTGCCCCTGGATCCCTGGATCTGGATCCCTTTCCCCATCCACGGCGTAGGGTGGCCCAGTTCTAGTTCCGTTTCCATCTGAAGAACCATTGCGACGCTTTGATGGATGGGGAAAGGAAACTCCAGGGGTTTCTCAGGGGTCTTTTCAGGCCCTGAGCCTGGAGGGGAGAGGTGCTCCCCCTCCCCCCCGCACGTGGCCCCATGGCCGGCACAGAGACAGGACACAGGACACCGGGCGTGGAGAGGAGGCAAGAGAGAGTTTATTGTTGGGGATGTTACATTTATAGGGTTTAGGAGGATTCACAGAGTAACCAATTAGAAGTCTCAAGGGGCTCACAGGAACACCCAGTCACAGGAAGAGGTTAACAAAGGCCAATGGGACACACCTCAGGACACCTTCCCAGGACATTCCTGCATGGATAACGGTGGGGGGTGCTGGGAGGAAGAAGCATGTGTTTGCAAAGAGGACCACCAAAAGCCATTTTAAGACATGTTTAAGCAACAGTTTTTCCCATATAATGCAGGTTTAGTGCCACACCTGGAAGTGTCCAAGGCCAGGTTGGATGGGGCTTGGAACAACCTGGGCCAGTGGAAGGTGTCCCTGCCCATGGCAGGGAGTGGAATGGGATGAGCTTTAATGTCCCCTCCAATCCAAATCTTTCTGGGATTCTATGAATGAAGCTGATACACAGAAAATTAAAACCAGCTCTTCCCAGGCTCTGCCTGAGCTGTGTGGGCACAGGACAGGAGCAGAGCTTGGCTGTTCCACATTGCTGAGGAATTCCCTCACTGATGCTCAAAATAAATCTGCTCTTCCTGTCTGAGGAACACCTTGATTTCTAGTCAGCTCCCCTCATCACTTCCCTTCACTTCCCCTTCTAACCCTTTACTGAGCTATTAATGAGAAAACTACATTTTGTTCCATGCATTATAGATGTTTTAATGTTACTAAAATAAAGCTCTCCACAAAAAAATATTGCAAATGGGAAATACCAAGTTGTTCTCAGAATACTGTGGGGAAAAATAGATCTGGAGTTTCTGGCAGCTCAGAGTAGAGCATGTGATGGCAGAATGTGTTAAGAGAAGATCTGTGCACAGGAAAGAGGAGGCAATTATTCCATGTTTACTCTGTGGAGGTGAGGCATCACTGGGAGTGCTGTATCTCGTGTTTGGCTGCAAGCTTTGAAAGGACAGATTAGAGAGGGGGTGATAAATGTGGTAGGAAACATGCACTGCTTCGAATCTTAACCAGAGGGAAGAGGGTGGGTTGTGCTGGAAGAGGGAAGAACGCGACAGTCAGTTTTCCAAGCGTTGCAGTAAAGACAATATTGATTGTTCTGCACGACAGCTTGAAGTTGTTCCAGAAAATACAAGTTGAATGTTAGGCAAGCCATCCCCACCTCTAACCACGAGCTAAACAGAGCCAGGGATCCTGCAAGGCTGCAGGAGATCTGCTGCCTGGGGGCCACCCTTCCAGCCAAGGCTCTGATGGAAGGTGTTGGTAACCAGCATTCCAAGGTGCTGGGCTCCGGGTGCTCCAGCACAGGGGCACCCAAGGGCACTGCAGACACTCCTGCTCTGCAGATTGTAAGAGGGAGTTTAAACAAAGCATCTCTCAAGAGAGGTCTAGCTTCACCTTATCCTCATTTGTGTGGCAAGGAGGACTAAATGAGATCATTCTTGGTCTCTGTAGTCCCAGTTTTTATAGAATCACAAAGGTTGCAAAAGCCCTCTAAGATCATCAAGTCCAACCATTAGCCCAACACTGCCACGTGCAGATGTAGCCTATATAATGTTTCTGGAACTCCCAGCAGAAATTCATGGGTGATTAATAGGAAGATAAATGCAAATGAACCAGGAAAAACAGGGAAGGTTATATTTCATTAATCCTCAATAGGTAGAGAAAAGGCCATTCAAATAAAAACTTGATGCAGCAGCACCATGGAGCTCAGAGACTGCTGACATGTCCTTTGGCTTTAACATTCTGAAGAGAACACAAATCCTTCTCACATGCAATGAAAAGATACCATATAAATAGAGCCCTCATGCCATAAACACCACCTGGTTCTTTCATAGGGCTGTTCCCCAGGTTTGAAAGCAGTCAGGAGAGGACATCAAGTCTCACTGAGGGTGCTGGCACTCCGTGGGCTGGGGATTGGCACTCCAGATGCATCTGTACAGTCTGAACTTTCTCTAACCTTAAAAAAGATTCAACACACTGATTATCTGAATCATTCTGAAGTTCAAAGAACAAGAAATACCAATCCAGCTTTCTAAACACCTTGTAATTAAGCTGGTTTGTTCTTTGCCTGCTCACAGAGCAGCTCTGAGCAGGGAGCAGGAAGAGGCAGGGGATACTTTCCATGTCATATTCCAGGCTGACTAACACAGCCCCAGGTTTTACTGGCACAGGCCATACACAGCAGTGATGATGCCTGTGAATACAGCTGGATAACACCAGATATTCCCTCTTTCCAGGACTCCAGCTACTCCCTCTCCACAGGGGGAACAGGACAAGCTCAGCAGCTTCCTCTGCATCACTGCCTGAGACTGGGTAGCAATACCCACATCCACGTGGGTTCAGCTCCTTAGTTGCTGTGGTGTAATGTTCCACCTCCCAGTTTGCCAAATGCAATATACAATTATGCCATGACTTCTAGAACAGAGGACATGGCCTATATCCCTCTAGTTTAAGATTTACTTCTGAGAGTATTTCTGGAAATGGGATATTCAACTATTTCATGTATCAAGGTCACAGCATTTATTTTGCAACACTTTTCATCAACTGCTCCAGTATTTTTTTTTTTCATTTCTCTTCATATTATCATTTCTATGCAATGCTCTAAAGCTTATTTTTGAGATTCCAACCTGGTGGTTTTATCACTGACTTACAATGAGCCAGACTTTTACCCTTCATGTAAGGTTACTTTATCTGTGCATGTGTATTTACAACATCCATGTGGGAAACAAATAATTTCTGTCAGGGTCCTTTTCAGCAGCTCTCCCCACTGCTGGAATTATTTCCAAGGTTAACAGAGATAACAACTCACCAGTATAACAATAACAACCCAGGGTAGAACTGTGTCTGCAGGGGGAAGTCACACTTGGGAGCTCAGTTTTGCTCCTGTGTTTGTACTGTGTCCCTGCTGCCTGCACATTGCCTGGGACACAGATTGCTGTGGAGAGATGATGAGAAGTCTGATGGGTCCCAGTGTGTCACACTGGGTGTGCTGCACAACCAGACCCCACAGTTCTGCAGGGGATTTGTCAGCAAGAGCTCCAAGGATGTAACTTTATGTCACATTGAGTCAGATCCAGATGTCCCACAGACACCCAGGTATGAGTCCTTGGGACACAGAGCTGACATCCAAGCTGGGAAATCCACACAGTGCAGCCCAGCACAGTCACCTTTCCCCAGCATCACCTCCAGGAGGTGACACTGCTGTCTGCAGGAGGGACACCTAAGCAGGCAGCTCTCGCTTCCCTTTTGGCAGGTACTTCAGGTGGGACATCAGTAACAAACTGAATAATGCTGCATGTGTTTGCCCTGCTCTGGGAAGAAGAATCTGCATTGCCAGTCATATTAAGCTCCACAGGAATTCTGGGGAAGAGCAGCTAATGTGGGTTTGTTATCTGACAGTAAACAACATCTTTCTCAGTAGTTAAGTCAGAGCCAAACTTGTATAATCCTCCCTCCTCCTCCTTCCCACTGTCACCCTCCTTGTGAGCACTTCCAGCATCAGCCTGGACAGGCCGTACATGTAATCATCCTGACTAACTTTAAATAGCAGTAAAGAGTTTACCTACATTTCCTTTTTAAAATAAACTAAATTGGGGAAAACCCTCCAATTACACCCTGACTAGATTTATTATTGACCTTAACCCATTCATCCCACCAGACACCGGGGACCCTTTGTCATTCCTTCTCTCCCCTCTGGGCAGACACTTCACTGTGCAGACAATGCTGCTGAAATCTGTAGGCTGCTACCACTCTGGGATTTATCTCTGTTTTTTTACTGCTCTAGTGTTGTCCTTTCATCCAAATGGCGGTGACATGCCCAGCTCCCAGCCCTGCTCCTTTGTGTGTCACTGCAGCAGGGAGGGTGGGAGGGCAGAGCTCTTATGTAAGAGCTGCTCTCTGCTTTCTGGGCCACTCCGTGGCCCGCAGTGATCTCCGTCTGGAGGGCTCCTGCCTCCTGCTGCCCGTGCACACACACACAGCCTGGACACTGGGAACCAACAGAAATATTCCATGGAGGGGGAACAGGGAGCTCTTCCTGCCCCGCTCAGGTCACAGAGTCCCAGGCTGGTTTGGGGTGGAACAGCCCTCAAAGCTCTGCTCCTTCCACCCCCTCCGTGGGCTGGGAACCTTCCACCAGACCCCTGTGCAGATCAGGGATGACTGGAAGAAGTGCCCACCACCCCATAACCAAGCTTACAGCAAGAATAAAGGGATAAAACCTGCCATTTCAATAAATTATTTTGCTGCCAGCTCTGCTTGCAGTAATGACTTCAGCCCTGGCTATGCACTAAGCTTTGAGCAGCCCCGTTCCTCTCATTACTTAACTATATTGCTTTATTCTTGTCTAGAGTTATAATTGCCTACATTTTTAAATATAAGAATAGCGAAATTTTGTCCTGCTTTTTCCCCGTACTCCACCAGATAGCAATTTTCTGCTGGATTAAACATCTCAATATCCTTCAGGAATACGTACACACCAACTAATTATTAGGAAAAAAGCTTTGTTGTTTGGTCTTTGAACATAGCAGGAGACTTTTGAATTACATTCTAAATTTTATGCAGTTAAATATTTTCCATATGGATCTCCTCTTCTCAAAGCCCTGATCTACTATGTAACAGCACTATGCTGAAAAGTTTATGCATTTGAGCAGAATAACTTTAAATGGAACTAATTAAGTAGGCATAATTTTAGATACGTATTTGAGTTCTTGGACAAATCAGGCACAACGATTTTGGTTTCTAAATCTAAATAAATGGGGAAGAAGACAGGGGAAAGTAAACACATATACCAGTGTATCCCAGAGAACAAGTTTTGATGCTTAAATGGCTCAATACTTAAATATCGTTGTGAAAGGCTGTCAAACATCAGATGAAGAAACATTTTCACTTGAAATACATAATGCTGCTGATGCAATGCACCCAGTGGAATGAGAGTGCCATTTGTGTGGGTAATGAACTGTACTGTATTAACAGTAAAACACTGGTAAATGCAATGTTTTTGGTATAAAACACCAACTTCCATATAGAACTCCAAGAGTTCAGCCTCAGGAACACCACACTGGAGTTGTGGGACTGCCCTGCCAAGCTGCAGGGAATAAAATAACCCTTGATGTGGGGGATCCTCAGCAGTGCTGTGCTCACACACTGTCAAACCCAGCAGGTTTCACCTCTTTCTGAGCCCTGCATTGCTCTTCTCCTGCACTACTAATCATCAGGAAAGGAGAATTCTTGATTCCTGGCAGAGCACTCAAATGTTCACATGGGCTAGAAAGCAGTAGTAGTATTATTATTTTAAAGTTTAAAACTGGTTTATTGATCAGTAACTTTCAAACAGTTTCCTCAATAGCCTTAGCCTTTTAAAACTGCATTTTCCATGGAAGGGCAGCAGTGCAGCCAGGGAGCTGCTGGGAGCTGCTGGGAGCTGCTGGGAGCTGCTGGGAGCTG
>NW_020884984.1:145016-158576 GCF_003945725.1 Corapipo altera | reverse complement strand
GGAGCTGCTGGGAGCTGCTGGGAGCTGCTGGGAGCTGCTGGGAGCTGTGTGTCCCAGGCTGTGTCCCTGGGACTCCCACCCCTGTCAGTGTTTTCCATTTGCACTCCCTGCTCAGTGAGATCATGTCACAGACAGTGAACTCTGCTCAAACACAGGCTCTATTTTCAGCTCTGCCCTGCTCTGACAGGGGCCTTGGACAAATCATCCCTCTGTGTTCTTCAGCCTTCCAGTGATGAGATAAGGATAATCTGATTTATATCACACGTGCATTCTCAACAACAGAGTTCAAAATGCGTGGTGGTTCCATATCAAGCACTGAAATAGATCTGTGATCTCCACAGACAACCCCTCTTTCTCTCCTTTCTTCTGCTTTTTACTCCACCCTAAAATCCAAACAAGTAGTTCTCAGTTGATAAGTTTTATAGGTTTTAACATTTCATCCAATGCAATTTACAGAATATGAAAATGTTAAAGTTTACATTATGGGGAGGGCAAATAATAGTATAAAACAGTTGTGAGATGATGATCTATAAAGTAAAATAGTGAAAAGGGAAGGAGAAGGAACCAATTCCACGAGGGATTGTGAGTTAAATCTGGTTCTTCTTCATGGGGATATGTTTCTGCAAACCCAATCAAAGGCAGTGCTGCAACATAAACTATTTTACAAGCTTGGTAAGTTAAGTGAAGGGATACCAAGCAAGCAAAACCTCCTTTAATACGTAAGACAAGGCTCTTGTCCAAAGAGAGCTACTTGTTAAATGAGTTCTCATGGTTTCATGTTCAAATTTCATGTTCCAGTGGAAGATCAGAAGCTATTTATGAACTTGGAATAAATGCTCCTGCATTTTTCCCAAGGACCAGGACCCAAGGCACATGGAAATCCCTCAGCTGCAGCAGCCCAGGCACCATGAGGCCAGCAGCAACCGTGTCCTTTTGTAGGTGTAAAACCCGGGATGAGCAGTGCCCACGTGTGCCCCCGGATCTGCCCGGTCACACGAACCAGGACATGCTGAGAACAGAAAGACTAAAACTGTTATCCAGGAGGATTTGTCTGTGAGCAGTTGTAGAGTCCCAGAATTCCAGGCTGCAGGGTCTGTGGGAGGGCACACTCCTCCTCCCGGAGCCACCAGTTGATGGGCTGCTCTGGACAGGACACTTCCCACCACTCCATCCCTGGCACAGCAGGGACAGGTTTCCACACGGGCTTTGTCACTTTGGGACTGTATCACTTGAATTCCTGCTGCTAAAGTTTTCAAATAGCAAGTAGAGTCACAGAATCACAGAATCACAGAAGGGATTGGGTTGGGAAGGATCTTAAAGCCACCCCTTGCCACGGGACACCTTCCACCAGAGCAGGTTTCTCCAAGCCCTGTCCAACCTGGAGCAGCAGCGATGGAGCAACACGAGCCAAGGGCTGAGCTGAGTGTAGACATTGAGGCAATGGAAAGTCTGCTCAATTAGGTGCCTGAGCAACAGGCTAATCAAGGTGATAAACAAATCCATATAAATAGATTATTTAGTCGCTCACAAGAGGTATAAGTGCACCAATGTATCTGAAGTATTCAAAGAACAGTGACTTAGCAATTACCTGTTCTCAGAGACAACAACATTCCTAAAGCTCACTGGCACTGAAAATATTTTAAATTAGCAGTTTTTGTTGCCTGAATTCAGCTGCATCATGCACAGTGTTCCTGAGCAGCTGCAGGTGCTGGGGAAAATATTCACTTTAAATATTTTATTTATCAGGAATGAAACAACCTAAAAAATTAATAGCAGACTTAGCACAGTCCTATCTGTTCATGCAGATGGAATGAGAGACATTTACAATGATAAGAGAACTCCTGAAGCACAACTGAAGAGCACAGGACTCAGTGTCACAGGACTTTCTGGGCAGATTCGAGCAGCAAAACAAGTTGGCTCCCACAAAGATACCCAGTTGTAACCCAAAAGGAAAATGACACAGAATTTAAGGCAACTTTCAATTTTTAAGTTGGACCACTTAGAGGAAACCTTCCTCTCCCTCCTTGCTGTCGCCTCCCAGAGCTTTATTCCACAAATCCAGGCTCTCATAAAACTGGGAGATGAAGACTGTTAACATTATTTCCTTTGCCAGGCTCACCATGTTATGCAAACCTACTTACGAAATAAAAGTTGTCTTCTAATTCTCTCTGTCTCATTTTCATGCATTGCCCAACACCTTCACTGCTGTGATTCAGAGGCTCCTTCTAAGACATAAAATTATTTCACTTTCAAAGGTTTTCCCCTTCTAATGTACTTTTACCTAAACAGAATTCTTTTAAGAACTCTCTACAAGAGAATCTTTCTTTCCTCTCTCATCAAAAATTAATTACAACTATTTCTAAATGTTGGCTTGTTAGTCTTTAACTGGAACTATTCCAGTGCTCCAGAAGCCTAACAGTCTTCATCTGGTGAGCCTAAGAGCAAAAAGCTTTGCTTTCTCATGATGAATTTAATTTGGAAAAATGTGAACTGTCCAACTAGACATTCCTGTTTTATAGGTCAGAACCAGAGAATAGTTTGGGTTGAAAGGGACCTCTAAAGGTCACTTAGTCCAGCTCCCCTGCAGTACAGAATGGTTCAGATTACAGAGTGGTTTGCCAAATCCTACAAAGAAACTTTTCTGTGAATGCTCTACCTGTTCAAAATCTCAAAGTGCTAGTTTTTAAAATGGCAGGACTGAAGGCCCTGTGACAACACAGCAGGTGACACGTTGGTGACACGTGGAGTCAAGTCACTCACTGTGGGGTTCCCACTGCCTGGAGCAGTGGTTGGTGCTGGTGGCCACTGGGATCACCACAAAGCTCATCCCAGTAAGACACAATTACATAATTCCAAGCTCACAGAATTCCAGCAGTGTTTTATTTAATTAGGAACATTAACTTGCTTTCTGCTGCTGACTTCCATTTCTGAAACCATGACTGCCCCAAGACCTGGCTTTTATCACTGGCATTGTTTCCTGAGAAGAAAGGCTTCACCTTGAAGATTATCTGGCAAGAAGAGTGGGAAAATAAATATTTAAGGTTCTATTCAACAGTGGGTTCTATATATAAAGTGGTTTATTTTATTGCTGAAACCAAAGAGATTTTACTCACGATAGCAATCACTAATCATAACAGCAGGATGCTATTTGAAGATAAGCCCACATGCAAAAGCCAGAATGAGCTGTGACACATTTACAATAGTGTTCTCAAAAGGCTTTCTGCTCTGTAATTCTGCCTGCTTTGTTGTAGAGCACATTCAATGACTTTTAAAATGACATTTGACAGATTTCATGAAAATATGTGTACATCCCAGTACACAGTCCAACTCTATCAAAATAGCAGCACTCACACCTCCTGGGTGAATCAGCAGAAATACAACAGAGAAAACTCCCTTTGGCAAAATGTTAAGCTCATTTATTGGGGTCTGAATGACAAGGTGTAGTTGTTGAACAAGGCTGCAGAGCTATTTGAATAAATCTGAAGGCCCTGAAACCATCATTCTTGGGCTGTAAGGGTGTTATTACCCAAATTAAATGCTGTTTGCCAGAAAGCCCTGAATTTACAGGGCTGGGCCCCAGGTGCTGTGCACAATTTGCTGAGCTCACCTGCCGAGGCAGAGGGAAGTGCTGCTGGCAGGTGCACCAAGAGCAGTGCTCAGGATGTGTGTTTGTGCACAGGGATGTCGAGGGCAGGCAGGAGGTCAGACAGAGGTGGAACAGACACAGAAACCCTGCCCAGTTCTGAAGGAAAACAGCTCACTCTGAAGGTGTCCTGGAATAACAACTGAGGCAGCCCCAGCTCTGCTCCCTGTGAGCAGGGACAGCAGCCAGGGAATGGCTGGAGCTGTGTCAGGGCAGGCTCAGGTTGGATCTCAGCAAAAGGTTCTTCCCCCAGAGGCTGGTTGGGCACTGCCCAGGCTCCCCAGGGCAGTGGGCACAGCCCCAAGGCTACCAGAGCTCCAGATTTGGATGATCCTCTGAGGGACAGGCTGGGATTGTCGGGGTGTCCTGTGCCAGGGGTTGGACTGGATGATCCTTGTGGGGCCCTTCCAGCTCAGGGCATTCTGTGATTCTATTGACATAATTTTTAACAAAGTCATGTATCTAAAGCTCACAGATTCCAAACACCTGATATTCCAAAGTTAAACTCGAGACTGTGGCTTAGTGTATTTTCCAAATACAAACACACTGACTTTCCTGTCTCCCCACCCCATTTAGGAGGGAAACTTTACTGCCCAGTGCCTTCTACACGTACCTGCTCCTGGGATTCCCTGCTGGAAATGGGATTCCTCCTGGGAAACCCCAGTTGGAAAACACTGAAGTATTTCCATTCGACTTTTAATGTGCTTCAAGGAACAACAGCTTCTCTTATGTCAGTCCTGCTGTTTGATAAGTCATTGCAGTGAAGGGCTGTTCACACTTTGTACCCAGCTCTGCCAGCCCTGTGCCTGGGTAAGGACACAGATCAGCCCAGACCCTTCCTGAGCAGCAGCTGAGTGAGGCTGAAAGGGGAGAACATCATCCATGGAGGGAGTGATCTGTGCCATCACTCCCAAGAATATGAAGCTGGGATTTGCTCAGTCAGATCATGGAGAAAAACAAACAAACATACAAACAAAAAATCCCCAAGACAACCCCAAAATAATATTTTAGATAAGAACATTGTAATAGCCAAGACGTACAGGAGGCACATGGTGGGATTTTTTGGGGTGTTTTAGGAGGGCCAGGAGTTGGACTCAATGATCCTCCCTTCCAGCTCAGGGTGTTCTATTCCAGTGTTTGATTATGTGAAGCAGAAAACACATACATTTTAACTGATTTCAAAATCGAGGTGTAAACTTACTGTAATAACTGGAAGTAGCTTGTTTAATCTCTCCTGACCCTATTAAAGGAGAATAAATTCCTTCCTGGCACATGCTCTTCCCCTTGAACCCAGGACAGAAACACTGTCACAGTCTTCACTGCCCAGTAATAATCCCCTCACGGTTCTGACAGGCTCAGATAATGTTCTGACAAAGTAAAATAAGTGTCTGAGTGTTATGGGAGGGTCTTCTCCTGCCTGATGCCTGAAATAAGATTACATGACACAGAGCATGAACTTCACCTTATTGTCTAGCATTGTTTTTTTAACAATGTTGTAAATAAAATTTAAGAAGTTAAGGAAAATGTTGTACATCAAATTGTGTGCTATAAACTCACCTCATCAATTAGGTAATTAATTATGGCTCATATGAGCTCTAGTTACATATGAGCCACAGGCCTCAGCATTGACTTTAAGAATGTTTAGAATAATAAATGTTCTAAGAAACATTCAGCATTATACCAGCATTAAAAAAGAGGGGGGGGGGGAAGCAGATTTCCTTTACACAATGCACAACTTTCACACTAAAACTGAAGGATCGAACTACCATTACTAGTAACATATAAATTGATATCAAAAACCAAAACCCCAGGATCAGAGCTCCCTGCCCATCACTGTCACATGAGGGACAGCAGACTGTGCAATGGCAAGAGGAAAGGCAAACTCTTAATTACCTCAGCAGGCCTAAGGAATTAAATTAAGTTAAATTAAAACTTCCTCCTGGGTGCAAAATATGTTGTTTTCAGGAGGACTGAAAGCACTCTGTGCCTTTCATATGAATGTGACTTGCAACCATATGTTCAATCCAAAAAAATCAAGTGTTGAAAAGAATCCTGAAAAAAATTTCTGAAAAGAATTCCAGGCAGTTGATACTGGAAACAAAAATCTTAAAATGGAGATAATTTACCCAAAGTTACAAAACTTCTGGATTTAAACAAATGAAAACGCACAATTTCAAGTAGGTAAGATACATTGAGTGACTTTTAAAAAAATAAGTCAATAATTTTAGTATTAAACTGGCATTTCTGATCATTTTAATATAAAAATGTAATTTAATGCTTAATATTATTATTATTACTACCATCACTCACTTCTGGAGCCCACACAGAGGCAGTAAAGCAAGTGCTGTTAGATACCACTTCCCACATCGTTCACAGAATTGTTACCTTCACTTAAACAATACTTTAACATGATTTTTAAGCATCAGGTAACCACAGTTCCTTTAAAAATAGAGTCTAAAAAACAACCACATGGAAAATACGGTCACTCATTAAAACTGGGAAAAAGAACCTCCCAGCTGAAAAGAGTAGGGTTTGGCTCTTAGAGCCCAGGTCAAGCCTAAGATATATATTTTCTTACCTAAGCTTAACACATTTGCTACAGTGTTGATGGCATAAGAGGATTCCAGATTATTAACAGTGTTACTTTTTTAAAAAAAACAAATCTGAACTCTTAAAATTGAAGTTTCAGTAATGGTTCAGCTTTACTCCCATTATGGTTTTCATTGTATTTTTTTAATGCACGTGGAAGTTACTAAACACGTGGAACAGAAAACATAAGAAGGGACAGAAGCCTCATTGAAACACACTTTGGTACATTTGGCACATTAGACTTCAGCAAAACAAAGCTGATTTACCCTTTTCTGATATTATATCTTCTCTAGCCTTTGTCCTTAAACAACAGATACACATTTTGCAAGGAGCTCACCAGGGGAACAGCTGGGGGAAGCTGCTTCTTCTTGAGGCTGATGACATCCACTCAGAACAAACTGGGATTCAGATTTTCAGGATGAATGGGGCACGTTGGTCACAGGGAAGGGCTGATACTGTGCTAAAACTGCTTAAAATACTGGCCTGTTTAACAAAAGCCAGGGGGCAAATCTCAGTGCCCTCTGCCTGCTGTGCCCGAGGGGCAGGAGGAGAACACGGCTCCTTTTGTGGTTCAGGTACCACAGTTACCATCAGTCTCATCACCTGATGAAAAGGCAGGGGAAGAAGCTGATTTTTGTACAGTTTTGCACTTGCTGAGATGTTCAGGTGCAAATGTGAGGTGTGTTACCCCACAGGCTGAGTTTGCCAGTGCTCCCATGAACGGATACCACACTGACCCCTCCAGGTATGGTGTTAATTTGGTATGGAGAGGATTCCCTCCACATTAAGGTGTCCAGAAACAGAGAGCAAATAAACAAACAGATTCTCTTGGAAAGCAGTATGCCCAGAACCAAGTAGTCAGCCACCAAAAAAACCCAGCAACACCAACAAAACCCCCACAAAACACTCTAGTGACCTTTAAACATCTCAGTAGACCAATGTTTCTACAACACTATCAAAATAATCCTTCAGTTCAGCTGCTTATTTGGAACCCACTCCTGGCATTCCAAGGAGGATGTTTAGCCTTAAATATTTGGGTACTTGCTGAAAATATTTCTTTGTTTGGCAGTTTTATTAATTTTCCTCCCATGCAAGAACCAGCTGGCACTGAGAATGCACCAGCTGGGGTCAGATGCTCAGGACAAGAGAGTTCTGTTTTCTTCACAAGAGATACTTAATTGTGCTTGAATCAAAAGCTGTTTATTTCTGTTGGCCTGTATTAACCCAGCACAAAATAAAATATTAAACCAGCAAATGAACAAACCCCCAAATTACCACCAAGACATGACCACGAACTTCAGATCCAAAGATGACTGGTGGGTCATGAGGAAAGAGAGCTGTGAAGAGAAAATTATGTGGAATGACTTTTAATAATTAAATGGGAATAACATACAGTCTCCCACATTTTGAATTCTAGTGCTGCACAGATGCTGCAGCCTCTCCTGTGGCTGCAAGGTGAGGTTTGCACACCCCACCTCTACAATTGCAATTGTCAGGATTTTTTAGGGAACTCATCTGGTCAGTCACATCTTAGACTGCTGACTTGTACCTCCCTGTGGTGGGATTCACACCCTCACTCCTTGGTTTAGGGGAGCTGCTGGCAGCTCCCACATTTCCTCTGTCCTTCAGAATGCAAAGAATAGAAAAACCCCACTTTGCCTGTGATAATTCCCCTGGTTTGGCCAAAACAACTGAATCTACAAGAGTATAGGGTGATGGGACAAGGGGGAATGCTTCAAACTGAGAGTAGGGTCAGATTGGATATTGGGAAGGAATTCTTCCCTGTGAGGGTGGGGAGGCCCTGGCACAGGTTGCCCAGAGTAGCTGTGGCTGCCCCATCCCTGGAAGTGTCCAAGGCCAGGCTGGACAGGGTTTGGAGCAACCTGGGCTAGTGGAAGGTGTCCCTGCCCATGGCAGGGGGTGGCACTGGATGGGCTTTAAGGTCCTTTCCAACCCAAACCATTCCATGATTCTGTGACCTAAAGCCCTTCAGAACACACCTTCAGTCCCACAGCAGGTAGATCAGTATTTCACACATTAAGGTCACCCTGCACAGTGTCCAGCAATCAAACCAAACTCACAGAGCTGAACCACTTCCCTGGGGCCTTTGACAACATTTCTACGAAATGCAATAAAAAGTGCCACTGAATAAAGAACCGAAATATAATCCAACATAATTATTTCAAAACATTCTTCGGATGAAAACAAGAAGGCCATGTGTACCCTGCAGTGTGAGCTGATGAGCCTGTGAGTGGATTTTGAAGGACACAGAACATCAGAAGCAGCTGATGGCACTGCAAGGTTCGGGGTGTGGTGAGGGCACACAGACCCTCTGAGAGCAGCCTCTCCTCCCTCCCTGGGCACCTCCAGCTCTGCCAGCACGGAGGTGGGAGGCACACCAGGCAGGGGCTGGGTAAATAAACACAGCAAGCAACGGGGTGTTGGCAAGTGCTCCAGCCTGGGAATCTGCAATACGGGCTGAGACAGAACTGCAGCCTCTGGCTCCTGAACAAGCTCATCCCTCACAGCCCTGCTGCCTCCACTGTGCCAGAGCCTCTGGAGAGAGAGCTGCTAATGCCTGTTCTAGTGCAGCACAAGGGGATGCACTGTTTGCTGCTTCAGTCATGGAAAACCAAGGAGTTTTCATTTAATAAATGTGAGAATATAGAAAAGTCCATGGAGCTAAAAGCTCCCCAGCTCAGCACTGCAGGGTAAGTGCCATCCTGTGTTAGTCATTGCTAAGCAGAAAAACAACCCAAAAGGCTTTTTTACTGTGTAACATCATGTTTGCTTCCACAAAGAATTGTTCTGTTTTCCTCTAGTTCAAACTTGCTTTCAATTTCCTTCGTTCCTTTTTGTTCTCCTACTGCTTTTGCTCAAGTTCACTCTTTTCCATTTGATGCTGGGTTTGTGCCTGCTATTGTTGCAGGTTTTATTGTTACTAAGGAGTAAACACTCTGAGGAACAGTGTAATCCATTTAGTGAGGCAGAACAACTGTAAGGTGTGAATTACTGACTTCAGTATTTTAACTCATACCCTTCATGACACTTTGTCTCATTAACTCTCCAGTTTTCCAACTGATTCTATTTATGTGCTGCGTGGTGGCTTTGCACTGGATATTGCTACATTATTCCAGTCTTTTTCTGTTCACAAACTACACTATAATCAACCCCCACCTTCTCTCCTTGGGGTGAAGAGGACTTTGTTGGTGCCTGTTGTCCTACAGGTTTGATCCTCATGGAGGGCTGCAAATTCTCCCTGAAGGTTTCCATCCAAATGGGGCATTTGTGAGGCCCTGAGTCTCTGTGGGTGTGTACAAGCTAACAAAGAATGAGCTCACACAGCACTCAAAATCATAAGGTTTGCTTTACACAGGGGTTCAGTTGTGCAAAACTCGTGTCCACTTACGTAGGGTTTGGATGCCCTGGGTTGGGTGGGATCAGGCTTAGAGCAGAAAGTGGGAGCAAACACTGCCAGGGACAGTGGGGCTGAAAGCACCTCCTCTCTGTGCAGAACCACATGAGAATGTCACCACCACCACGCTGAAGTTCCCCCCAGGCTCCACTTTTCCCCACACCAGGGTAAAGACAAACATGCTCAGGAACAACTGCGCAGTGCTGAGGCTGAGTTAGCTCTGCTGGCTGTGTTTGTGCTCCTGGTCACTTGTCTAAACTCTACTTGGCAGAGGAGTTCAGGTCAGACTGATCACTGCTGGTAGAGACTGGACTGGAACACTGAAACACCAACCTTCTGAGTATTGTTCTAATTAGAACTTTGATCCAGCTTCCATTAAGGGCAGGCGATTGGCTTTTATAGAAAAAAAATAATGGACAACAGCCTTTTCCTTTATCTTTACCAAAAAAATTACAACAAAAATAGCCCTTTTAATGAGTTAATATTTCAAATAAGCTCAGACTGTCCCATGGCTTGGTGCCTTATTAGCAACATTTTGTGAGACGTGGTTTCTTTGTTATCTTAATACATTCTGAAAAATAACTCTTTTAGTGCCTCTTCTATTTATGACTCACTCATAATAACACAAGTGACTCATGCTGTCAAATTACAAGCTATTACTTTAGAAAATTATTTTTTCCCCTTCCTTTTCAGTAAAATATGACAATTTTCACTATTTTGATACTAAGGGCAGCTCCTTACTACTTAACAGGTTCTCAGAATGCCACAAAAGACAAAAGCATCTCCCACCTCTTGTCTCTCTCACGGATGAACACATTTGAAACAGAACAATTATTTAAAACTAGTTCCAGAACGTCAGAGCTTGTTTATCAGTGAATTGTATTTCAGTCATCAGGTTTATGTAGACAGATCTGCTTCTTTGTTTTATTTAAAGATGGTCACTGTAAGCTATTAGCAGATGTTGGCCTAAAATTAATTCCATGGGATACTGTTGGCACAGGCAAAGACTCGAGTGTGCATTGCAGGGATTTCTGCAGTGAGGGTGAGTGGTGCTTTCATGTCCAAAGTGTGAGAGGATGTCCCTGGGTGGGAATTTCCTTGCCCAGCTGGAAGCAGAGGGTTTCCTGGGTCAGAGAACACTGTGCAGCTTGTTGCTCCCTGAGAGCTTAGACATTCCCTCTGGCCACCTACTTTCCACACGCACACCCCCCACTCTGGCCCTCACTTTTTTCCAAGATGAAAGCAGAACATTCCACACAGAAAACTATCTAAATAGCTCCTGTATTGCTGTCCATTCTGCAGTGTGTCACCATTTTGTCGTTGCAGCCATGCCCAGTGATGGTAGAAATCCTGAAAGGCCAGGCCCTGAAAGCCCAGCTGACTCCCTTTCATGTGAGGAAGCTGTTGCATCCTGATGATTTCCTCTAATTACTGTCCCAGATGAGAGCCGGTATTGTCTGGCTTGTGCCCGTTTAACCTCAGTGTGGAGATCATCCCTGGAGCATCCTTTTATTTAAATGCTATTTCCCCCTACCCATTTTGCCTCTTTCTGCGTGGATGACTCTGGAGGAAATCCTCCATAATCACCTGCTGTTAGGAGTGGTCAGAGTTGCAAAGGAAAGGCTCTCTGGAAGCTCTTTGTGAGTGTCCCTGTCTGCAGGAACATCCGTGATGCCACGATCCAGAGGGTGCCACACACGGGCTCCCTCACACTGGACAGGAGTGTTTGCAACTCAGGGCATTATTTCTAAGAAGATTCTGCCTCTGTCCATGTGTCTTACAGATGAACAGCCATCATTCTCTGGGGGAGACACATTTCTTCTGAGAGAGATGAAAACACCAGTCAGCAGCATCTTTATTCCCCGATCTCCAGAAATGCAGATGGAGGGATCCTGATCTTTCCTGGGTGAAGGGGGAAGGCGGATCTGAGCAGGTCTCTTTGCCCTGTGTGTTCCAGGCATTGCCAGGTGGCCCTAAACTGCCACCCAGGCACTGATCAGGGGCTTTAGAAAGCCAAGGAACTGCTCCTTGGTTCAAACATCTGCCACGTTGGGATATTCCTGTTGCAATGGCTGCAGTTCGGGAGGAATCACTGAGCTCCAGGTCTAGGCCACACGCTGCCTTTTCTTACATGGATTCTCTGCCAAAAGCAGCATCCAGAGCATTTTTCTTCCTGCCAGACCCATCATAATCTGTGCTTTAAAGCCTTTTCTCCTTTAATCCCATCAAACTTATTTCCTCTGATCTGTTCTTATGTTCATAGAGAATAGAGTCAATTCCTTCATTTGATTGTTCATTACTCTTTCCCTTAATGTGTTGTAATGTTATTAGATTCTCTTTTTCTCCTCTTCTTAGGTCAAAATTCAGCCTTGATGGGAATGGAAATAACTCAGAGCTCCCAAGCCTTTCTTTGGGATGATAACAAGGTATTTGGTGTATGTGAAGCAGCCACTTATTCAAGGCTTGACAGGAAAAGACAACCAGCAGAACTAAACCAGCCTCTCTCTCACTTGATATTAAATTTTGCCATTAAAGTGTCCTGAATGCAGAGATACATGTACAGGTACCATGCAACTGCTGCACCCACTGGAACATCTGGATTGGTGCAGCCTGTATTTAGAAATAAAGCTGTGCCACATATATATCTTAAGGATTTTCACACTGTCTGCACTGAAAGATGGTTGTCAGCAATGAGAATAATTCCTAGAAGCGACAGACTTGTAACAAAATGTTTGTGACTACAGCTTTAGATTGCCTCACACTTGCACTGGAAGAAAACACTCCCTTATGGAAAATGGAATTAAAAATGGATAAAAGGTCTCAACAGAGACCCTGACATATTCATAAGCACAACAGCTTGAAGTAAACTTATTTATACTAAATGCAAAAATAAGGCATAAGATGAACATTTGAACTGAGAATGGAAATAGCACTTGAACACATAACATGGCAAGTAAGAAGAGAGAACTGGGAAGAAATGAATGACTGGGTGAATTATAAACATGTACACAACATCTGCTCCATGGAAAACAGCAACTGCAGCTCCCAATCTGTTTAGTAATTATGGCAAAGCAGAGCCCAGCACTGCAAGAGAGGCAGCACAGGGAGCAGAGAACACGGGGCTGTGCTGAAGGGTGAAGGTTTATAAATTGCAGGAAATAGTTTATTAATACACAACTGGAGCAGGCCACCTGCAGTGGTAAACACAGTACCTGGGACAAAAATAGCTCTGGAGACAGAAAGAACAAGTAGTATGAGGGAGAATATGGAAAATGGCTTACTGCTGGTGTGTTCACAGCTCAATGCAATGAATCAAGGAGAAACATTGGTTTCCCATTCTTGTTTTAACTTTTCACGCTTCAGGAGAAGGACCTGAGAAACTGTCCCCAAATCTGGTGCCTAATTTATACAGACAAGTTGTCTCATTGAAGTTAACAGCTGAAAAGTGAATTTGGGTTCTTTCAAACCAAAAACAAAGCAAAGGTTTTTGAATTTTGCCAGTAAAACAAATAACAAATGGAAGATTTAATGTCACCTGAAAACAGTGAGTCAGACAACCATCATTTACTAAATGCTTTTTTTCCCCAACTTAAAAGCTGATGCATTTCCTATGAGAAGAAAGTAGAGGGGCTGTGCTGTGGAGAAGACAGGGGCAGCTGTAACCTCAGACTTGAAATTGGTACAAGGAAGAATGAGCTGAAAAGGAATGGTTTTAATCCAATCCCCAATACCAGACTAACACAGAATTGTAAAGCCAAACACATGAACAAACCCTCTAGTTTGTGACACTGTGCCCCAGTGTCACATTATGTATCTGTGCACAGTGTCACAGGGCTGTACCTGTGCAGTGTCACATTGTGTACCTATGCAGTGTCACATTGTGTACCTGTGCAGTGTCACAGGGCTGTACCTG
>NW_020884984.1:134804-145006 GCF_003945725.1 Corapipo altera | reverse complement strand
GTGTCACAGGGCTGTACCTGTGCAGTGTCACATTGTGTACCTGTGCACAGTGTCACATTCTGTACCTGTGCAGTGTCACACTGCTGTACCTGTGCACAGTGTCACAGGGCTGTACCTGTGCACAGTGTCACAGAGCTGTACCTGTGCAGTGTTACATTCTGTACCTGTGCACAGTGTCACAGAGCTGTACCTGTGCAGTGTCACAGAGCTGTACCTGTGCAGTGTCACAGAGCTGTACCTGTGCACAGTGTCACACTGCTGTACCTGTTTACCAGTGTCACAGGTCTAAGCCAGCAGCCTTGACCCAGGGGGCAGCAGCTTCCAAACAAGTCTATTACCAACAACTTACTCAAAGATATAATTCTCCATACACCATCTGAATGGTTATTTATGCCACCACCTCTCTCTTTGTCACAATAAGAATCAAGCCTCTAGGGGTTGTAAGTTCCTGTGAGTAGCTACAAATACCTGGTTGTTGCTCTGGTACAGTGGAAGGCACTCTGTGCTCCTGTCCTGTTACTGCTTCCTCCAAACATTGCAAAGAAAGACTGTACCCTTAGGATTTACTTTTTAAAAATTATTTTTCCTCAAGACCCTTTCCCTGTACTAAAAAATCAGCAGAGGATGTTCATGAAGGACTGACATGTCATGAATGCCAAAATCAACAACCAAGTAGGGAAGGTAATGCTGCCTTTATCTTCCAGTAAACACAGGGATTAACGAAGAGGAAAGATTGACACCTGTAAAACCTACATCCTTCATATAAAGCACAAAAGTCAGCTAACATGCTGGTAGGAAAACCTCCCCCTTAAGCACCACACAATAACCCTGGCTGCTCATCCCAAACAGCTCTTCACTGAAAAGGTGTGCTCGAGGTTTCATTCATCATCTGCCGTGCTTTTTAAGGGGGTAGATGGGAGGATAATGATTAAACTGTGTTGGGGATGTAATATTAGGGAGTAGGTTGGCTTGAAGACTAATATTACCCTAGCCTGGCTAATCTAATTCAATAATTCCTTGCAGCATGGCTGTTAATCAGCTGCTGACAGGCAAGGGAAGGTGGCAGGAAGCCACCCTAGAAGAGCAGACAGGCTGTATGCCCCTCTCCCAGCCCAGGGACCGTCTGTGGCTGCAGCACTGGCTGTTGTTTGTGGAGGAACAGAAAGAGCACTCCCTGCTCTTTCTGGAGCCTCTGGCAACAAAACTGCTGTGTGTGCTCGGGGAAGACACCACTTTCCTCCTTGTCCCCTCCATCAGCTCACAGGAAACTATGAGGGAATATGCAGTTACAAGTGATCCCATTTTCCTCAGGACTCTCGGCTGCCCCAGGTAAGAGTCCCGTTAACTGGGATCAGGGAATGGGAACCAGGAGAACAATCTATGCCACTTTACTGAAAAGCATGAGATGGGCATAGGTTTTCGTTCCCTAGTTCTGCCTCACAGACAACAGACCTGGGGCTGACTTCAATGAGCAGAGAGAGGCATTTCAGAAATGGCAATAGCACTCTCAAATTCTAATGAGTACTCTTGTGGGGTTTTTCCTGATAGATTTCAGTATGACAATATTGTTATTTAGTATTTAGTAGGATTCAGTATAATAATGTTGTTGTTATTAAATGTTTCCCTAATGCTCCCCTCCTCCCCAGCACCTGACCGACCCCAGCACAGCCCAGCCAGCAGTGCCCGTTTGGGAGAGGACATCTCCTGCCCCTCCCTCCACACAGATAACACAACTTTCCCTCAGTTTCAAATATTTTCTTTTAAAGATGAAGTTTCCCATGCATTCTTAACCCTCACGGGTGCTAATTACTGACCACAGCTGAACCTTTTAAATGACTCCTCACTCACATTTGCCATACCTCGAGTCTGATGGATTAAAAAAAACCCAGTGAAAGTACACGGTAAGACTTTCCCCCATCCTCTACTAGAACACTTTAAAAAGAAATAACTGTTATATTACAGGAAACACAGTTGTACACCTTAAAGTGTGAATTTTGTTACAGACTGCAGTGGTGATTATTTGATAAACTAGAGCGAAGCAGAGCAGCTCTGGGAGAAGAGCTCAGCTCCCACCCCGAGCCCACAGAGCTCCTCACCCTCGGCCACCAACACCTCATTTTCAGTTTGCTTGCGTTTTCTGAGGGAAAAATTTCTTGGAATTGTGTTCCGTCCTTAAGCATTGCAACCTTGAAGGGGAAGCCTGTTCCCTGAGCAGCTCCCACAGTGTCAGTCTAACGCAGGCACACAGGAACACAGATCTGCTGCTGCTCTGGGACAGCAAACCCAGGGCTGCTCAGCAAACCCAGCCCAAGGCATTTGCTCAAGGATTTCATCACTCACAGACTGGGTCTGCTTGTTTCTTTTTTAAAAAGAAAAACTTTTTGTCCACAAACCAGCACGATGTGATGAACCTGCTGTTGCTGGGATGCACCAAATCCTGCTCCTGCCCAGGAGCCAAATCTCCTGCTGAATGGGAGGGGACCGAGTCTGGGGTCTGAGGGGGCACTGACTCTTTTGTTGCCTGATAAACGTAAAAATTCATTTCAACTCACATAAGACACGTAACTTGTAACACATATACTGCCAGCAGCCCTTCTCCCACTCAAGGGAACAAACAAGCGCTAAGTGAACAGGGGAAAAACTCAGTATGAAATGTAAAAAAACCCAAGTCTCATTTTAATCAATTTAAAAAAATGAAATTAAAAAAATAAATGTTGGCCTTTACATTTGCAGTAGCATGCTCAGAAAGATTTCTAAGCCCAAAGCCCCCTGTCCCCAGCAATCACTGTACAGACCACTTGACCTCAAGGCAAAAGCCTGGTTGCAGCTTGCAGCAGGTTGGTTGGTGAACTGTACCAGCTCCCATCTCATACTTTTTATTTTTCGAGCCAGCAGACTGCAACTATTTGCCTAAAGAAATTAAATAAACAGTGAGAATGTGCCAAAGTACTCCCACCACTTGGAGCAGTTTGTTTTTCAGAACATTCAGTGCCAGACTGCTGAATGGGAAAGAAAAGGAACAGGAGAGTAAAACCTTTCATTTCTCAAGTGTTTATCACAGTGGCACTGAGATATTCATTGCCCTTTCATTTCTTGTTGAATGGAAGCAGAGTAAGATCACATCTTTCCTTAAAAACCCAACTGAACAAGTTTAGGAAGTTTGGACAAATCTGGAAAATTAAGAGCTGCTTCTACAGCCACCACTGACTGCAGCAGGAATTGAAGGCACTTAAAACTTGGAGAAGCCCCTGACAACAAATAATAACTGAAAATTTGTCAAAATCCTTAAAAACATTACACTGTCAACAAAAGTGAAAATTAAGACTGAAAAAGTCACGATTACAAACACTGAGTTGCTGCAGGAGGTGAAGTACAAACAACATAGCCCAGTGCTAAATTCTGAACAGCCAAACCACAAGAAAAGTCATCAAGACAAAGGAATCTTACAAAGCTTTATTAAAAAATACAGAATCAAATAACATAGTCCCAGTCCAAAAAAGTGCTTACAGTACCAATGAATACTGCAGTTGTACCCAAAGGAAGCCATACCATGTTTTGGGTTTCTTTTTATTTTATTGTTGTTGTAAAAAACCACCAAATTATTCACAGTTGTTCCAGCATTCCTCATGCTGAATCAGCATATTGTGCTGATGAATCCCATTTTAAGGCTAAACATAAGAACACTTATCAGTGCAGTACATTCCTGAGTCTTTGGAACTCAAAATAAAAACTACTTCTTTGACATATACAATCCTTCAATTTTTTGGCTCACATTTCATCTGTTTTTCTAGTTCCCTTTTTTAAAAAGTTCATTAAAAATAAATCTGATTTACAAAAAAGTAAATAAAAAATTGCTAACACTATAACTTAGACATAACTTCTAGCTGCTTGAAGAGTGCAAGAAAGCCAGCTTAATATGAATACTGTTTTTTGTCTAGGCAGCACTGCCACTGAGCATCAAACAAGAGACAAACAAGTTTTTGAGAACTGAAGCACTGACATAAAAAAATAAATTCAAAGAGCCCTAAATATTAAAAAAAAAAATAACTTAAGGACTAGTTACATTCAAGAGAAGACTTGAATTACATCACAACTGCTGAAGGTCTCAAATTTGCCAAGGCACTGATTTATTTTGCAACCCCAGTGCATGGAGGTGAGTCCTGGTGCTCTACCGAGAGGCATAACCTGTGCTCCAGAGCGTGGGTGACGGGCTTGTCCTCCTGCTGGAGCACTGAGAACTGAAGGAAAGAGCAGGTGACACACTGAGACCTGAAACACAGGGGAAGGAAGAAACAATCACACTGGGGAATGGTGGGAGAAGGAAGAAACAAATAACTGCTGCTGATCATCTGCTGGACACAGGGAGCGAGACTAATGGTCCCTTCAGAGTAAAACAACACCTTTAGCTTCATTCCTACAGAAAAGATATCACAGTTTTACAGGTCTTCCTGTGCAGGACTTTTTAAGTCTGAGGGGGGCACAACACATTTCACCTCAGCAAGTGACCTTCATTTGAATTTGCCTAATTTTATCTAAAGCATCCGGCACATGTGTTTATAAACAGGCCTGAAGCTCACCCTGACTTCAACACATCTGTACTAATGCGAATTGTTTTAACAGCCAGTGTTGATTACAGACCTCCCTACATTCCATTGCAATGCAACAGCCAAACTGATCAATTAATTCCCTCCTAATTGGGTTCTAGGTGCTTACTGTTAAGGGTATGCTGAGGACTTGTCCTTGGGGTGAACACAGGGTGAGTGTGCTGTCCATTCGGTGAGAAAAAGGCATGATAGGCTGCAAGACAGATAAAAAAACCCCAAAATCATTTCACATGGAAATTATTCCTTTATATCTTACAGTTAATGCATTGTAAGAAGTTATAGAAAAAAAATACTTGTGGAGTCTTTCCTTCTCTTACCTATGATCATAACAGCTGTCCCTGCTAATAGTGCAAAAAGAGTGAAGATCATCACTTGGTAAGACTCAACAAAGTGCTGGAAGAGACTGGCTTCATCTGCAGAGTAGATTAAGAGGAGACAACATTCAGTTAAAAGAGCATCTTCTCCAATCTGCTTTAACAGTTCTTAAACTGAAACAGCCAAAAGCAGCTTTTCATTGATAGCAAATAAGTGTAATCAACTTAGATAATACAACTTTGAATCTAGTGACTATTTCCAATGCAGTCCTCAAAATCTGCCAGTAACAGCTTAAGACACTGACTGGGTTGTGGCTGCCCCATCCCTGGAAGTGTCCAAGGCCAGGTTGGACAGGGCTTGGAGCAACCTGGGCTAGTGGAAGGTGTCCCTGCCCATGGCAGGGGGTGGCACTGGATGAGCTTTAAGGTCCCTTCCAACCCAAACTTTCTGGGATTCTATGATTCTATATACAATGTCTTTAGTGTGTTCTTTACTTAGCCCCAAAATGCTGACCTGTTTTCAAAATAGCAAGGCATGTTTGGGAATAAACAAAAGCAGAGTGAAAAAAAATAACTTTCAGACACTGGTATAGTTACACTGAGTATTCTAGGCTGACCCCAAAGAAAAAAAGTATGTTCAACTTCAGCCATAATGAGCAGTTGTATTCCAGTCTTATGGTCACAAAGAGCAGCTCACGTGTCAATGGCAGTGCCAGCTGCTAGCTCAGATTTTAACACACCAAACTTTAAAACCTCATGGCCATTAGTGAAAGTTAAAGGTTTATTCCAGCACGTGAAGTCCAGAGCTACACTTACATCTCACTGGCGCAGTGGTTCTGTCAGTCAGGTAAACCACTGTCACTGGGATGGTGATGGACTGGTCAGTCATGGGGCTGGAGACAGTCAGGGTGGTGGACAAGGAGCCCTGGCTGGGAACTCTGGGATCAGCCAGGCTGACAGTGTACACCACGTAACTGGGCAGCTCGTAGGACTTCTCCTTCTCCAGCACCTTCACTGCTGGGGACCCACATTTCACCTGCAGAAGGAAAAACCAACCTGAAACAGACTGCTTGGGAATATCCATCTTCCAGGCCACATATCAGAGATCTGTTATTCCACAGAAACACAGAGCAAGTCACCCCTGAAGAGGAGTCAGATGAGGCTGTACCTTTGCAGTGACCCCTGCAGCACTTCCCCCCTGGTCACTGCCCTCTTCCCTGGTGTTTCCACAGGTCTGGGTTAACCCCACACATCAAAAACACAAGGGTCCCTCCCGGGGCTGTGTGAACCAGGGGCAGTCACACAGGTATGTGGGAAGAACCTCCCCATGCCCCAAGGATCAGGCAGGGTTCTGTTCCCAACCAGCAGCTGGTTCACACATCCCAGGCAGCATGCCCAGCTGAGCCTGGCACACTTCTACCACCCCAAAACCCCAGGGTCAGACTGGATGGGGCCCTGAGCAACCCTGCCCATGGCAGGGATGAGCTTTAGGGTCTCTTCCAACCCAAACCACACTGTGATTCTGTGAAAACAAAAGTGAACACTGGGGAAGAATACATTCCAAGGTGAGTCTTTCCAAATCACCTCAGGACAATCTTTACATGGCAAAGGTGGCACGGAGTGCCTTTGGTTAGAAAGCTGCATGTGACAGCTCAAACTGCTTTCAGCTGTGCCATGACACTTCCCAGCCATACACTCACCTCCAGGGTGTCCAGAATGTCAGTGGCCCCAAATATCCTGAGGTCTGAGCTTACATACTGGTTGCTCAGGAGCATTTCTGTCTGGTCAGCATAGAACCAGCGGCTGAAGGGCACCTCTGTGCTGCCCTGCTGCCCCGGGGAGGGGCTGCCCCGCAGCGCAGCCGTGACCCGCAGCGTGGCTCTGCTCCTGCTCAGCTGCTTCAGCTGCTTCTCAGACAGGCTGTGCATGGAGATGGAGCACGTGTAGTGTCCTGCAGAAACAAGGGAATTGCTCATCTTCGGGGTTTTGTTTCCATGCACTGTGAGATTTCTGGGACATCCTTAGAGAAAAGCTAAAAAAGATGGCAAAACTCAAGCAAGTGCAAGATTAGGAGCGCGCAGGTGAACGGGACTGTGTGTCTGCTGGGTCAAACATCACAACCCCAGACTAAACATCATGAAAAAACCACTGCTGGCAGCTTCCAGTCACATTTTAATATGCCAGTGTGACTCAAGTCCACTTAGAACCTAACATTTATGCTAATATTGATAGGAATGTTAAATTTTGTTTACTGAAAACAAAATTTGATATTTGATATTCTTTTCAACTAATGTTAAAATTTTAGCCAGTTACCATCACCAAGTCTGTGAAGATGTAGTTTATTTATAAAAGCTTCTTTAAGGTTAGATATTCACCATGTTCCCAGTCTCATATGGGATCAATTTATCTCTTATTAGCAATAAAGGTAGTAAAAATTTCCCCCAGTATGGGAGATAAAAAGCATAAGTAACAGGCAGAACTTGCCAGGTACATGTTTTCCCCTTATTTTCTTCCCCTAACAAAGTAACAGGGGATATGCAGGGTAAAATAGTGTTTACACAGTGGGTGCAGGGATGAATCCAACAGATTATTAATGTTCTTTCCATACAGTCCATGGTCTTCTGGTTCTGTTTTAAACCACGTTATACTTCTAAAACATAACACATGTAGACTTGCACAGTTTTATTTCCATCTCCACAGTGTCTGGCAATTTCCCCTCCTTTTAAGTCCCAGTTCATGATGTTTTGGGGATACATTCCAATTTGGGAATACTTGTCACCTGAAGGCTCCTTTTTTCTTTGACTTACTACAAAAACTCTGAAAAACATGGAATGGGCTGCCACTGCTTTGGCTTTCTCTGAAAAGCAACACATGTTTTTGTCACAGGCAGAAAACACTTAAACAAGAAGTATCTATGTTAACAACTCCCTGAGGCAAAGCTCGGAAACTTCAGAAGGAAAGGGAATAGGATTAGATGGGATACTGGGAAGGAATTCTCCCCTGTGAGGGGGGAGAGGCCCTGGCACAGGTTGCCCAGAGAAGCTGTGGCTGCCCCATCCCTGGAAGTGTCCAAGGCCAGGTTGGACGGGGCTTGGAGCAACCTGGGATGGTGGAAGGTGTCCCTGCCCATGGCAGGGGGTGGAATGGATGGGCTTTAAGGTCCTTCCAACCCAGACCATTGTGTGATTCTGTGAAAGGTGCTGGGTCAAAGAGCTTTGGGTCTAAAGCCCAGCAGAACTCAGAGTGTTTGTCTGCAGTGTGGCCTCTTGTTACATCTTACCTGAAAGTGCATCAAACCCAGGCTCTGCTGTAAAGACATCCCGTGCTGAGAAGTCAAACACGTCACTGCTAAAATCCAGGTGGCAACTCAGAATGGACTGTGGTTGTAACTCAGCAATGGCTTCAACCTGAGTGGGCAAGCACTCCCCTAGGGGAAGGGAAAAAATTAATTACAAAATAAAACTATAACTAATTAATTAAAAGCAAAAGCGTGGCTTGTAATATCAGTTTTCTGCCACCTTCTGAAATAGTTTCAGAAAGTTATGATGATCTTAAAGGAGTTGGAAATCACAGACAGCTGCCCTAGCTCAGGTCTAATCCCAGAGAGACAGCATTGAAAATTTTATATGTTGTGGGGTTTTTTTGGCAGGAACAATTTATTTACAGGAAAGAACGAACTGGAGAGAATTTTCAGCTCAGATGTCTCTTGAATAACTTGTATGAACCTGTGAGTCTCAATTTATATTTTAGTATCTGGCAACATGTTTTTTTGGTAGGCTAATAATTTACATGTGGCACAATAAATTACTACTGGAACACTGAATGTTGAGCTAAAAAGTAAAAGGATCTGTAATCACACAAAATACAGCTTATTAAATAGAAGACACAATATAATGCTTAATCTTTGTATTGACTCTAATTGGTTAAGAGTGGTAACTATTTTAAACATGTTCAGTAAGAAAATGTAACTCCAAGACAGCAATTGGAATTAAACATATAAGCAAACCATCAGCTGATGGTCCACTGACTGTTTTTTTTTAATATGATCAAAAATGGTACTTCTATTATCTACTGATTTTATTAGTTGTGAAATATTAACAGTGCCCCAGAACACCTTCCAAGTTCTGTCACACAGCCCTGAGGTTGTTCTGGAGCTCCTGGGATTCTGGAGAGGTACTAGAGGTTCCCAGGGATCTTGTTGCCCCAGTTTCACAGACCCTTAAACAACAAACAAAAATACACAAACACACAATAAACGTAAAGATTTTTTCACCATACCTTTCAAATTTTTATTTCTTTCCCCAATTGAAACTATGACTTTGGAGGCTGCAGCTCCCTGTGAGCTTGTGTGCAGCCCACTGACATGCACTGCTGTGGTCCTCTGGGGAGCAGTGATCAGGACCTGAAAAAAGGATGAACTACATGGTCACCAAAAACTGTTTAAATTTGTTTTAACAAATGGAGGCAAAACCAGACTGAATTGGTTGTGTAAGACTCCAAGAGGTCACTTTTTTCTTTGAAATACTACATTTCTCTAATATTAGAAACTGCTTTCCAAGGCAATTTAAGCTAGCAAAAACATTTTGCCTTTCTACCCAACCTCCAGAAGTTAATATGCATAAAGCTCTATGTCTAAATTTAATTTAAAAAGAATGTCTAGTGCTTATGTTGGCTGATGCAGTCAATTGTGTCAACAGAAGGATTGCACTGCAGCTAAACAAAATAATTTAATGGAGTCCTTCTGATCAGTGATGCACAGCACAACACTTGAGAAAGTTCTTGCTGGCATCTCCTCCTGCAGTGAAGCTTCATTCATAAAAGCAGCCATAATCAAAACTGTTTAGCATCTGGAAACAGCCAACGAGGGAATCAAAATGCACAATAGCAGTATAGGTGAAAAATCAAAATTATTATGCTGAATTTCCCTCCTTAGCACAGATGATTAAAAAGAGTGATGTGTTTGGATAAGTACCAAATATTTTCCAAGCATAAAAGAACATTTTTAAATATTTATAACAAAACCCCCGTAGAATACAATTTGTTGAGGGTCTCCCCAAAGCAAAGCAAGCTCAGCAGGAAGTGACAGTGCCTCACCTCTCTGTAGGTTTTCAGTACCCCAGGGATCTCATAGTAGACAGTGGCCAGCCCAGAGTCCCTGGCCAGGGCCACACCAGTTTTGGAGTCAATGAGAAGAACAGCACTGGAGGAGGAGCTCCACACACCAGGCAGGCCTGGAACACACCCCATGGACACTGCTCAACACACTGCTGCTCACTGAGCACAC
>NW_020884984.1:132034-134794 GCF_003945725.1 Corapipo altera | reverse complement strand
TGCCCAACACACTGCTGCTCACTGAGCACACCCAAATCACCCTGCCCACTGCACACACCCCATGGACACTGCCCAACACACTGCTGCTCACTGAGCACACCCAGCTCACCCTCCCTGCCCACTGCCCACACACCACACGCCAGGGCTGGTGCTGCAAGGCTGGCAGCCCGACACCACACTGCCCTGCAGCTGCTCTCACAAAACCCATTAACACCAAGAATCAGATATGGTGACTCTGCAGGATTCCCATAAAAACAAGCCTTTCCAGCTCATGGAGTAGGAATGATTGAATTCTGACACTCAGGAATCCAATACAAGAGACATACTGCATGGTACAATTAAAATTAGAGAAGTTGATCACACCTATTTTTATCATTAACAAGAACAGTAACATTTGATTCTGAACAAGCATCATAAATTATGCATTCATTTCCCTGAGAACGAGCAAGAGTCACACTGATGTCACATGAAACAGCTGCTCACCAAGGCCACTCACCTTCCTGGGTAGTGAGTGAGGAGCTGAGGCAGAGGACATCCCCCAGCACCACGTCTGGGAGCTCAGGGAAGATGGCATGTTGGACAGGCAGGGGCACATAGTCTGCAATGCCACTGTGCTCTGCATCCCACACCCGCAGCAAGGTCAGACCCACATTCACAGTCCGCACCACAAACGTGTTGTTGGTGGCTCCTTTCCCAATCTGCACAAAGTCATCTCTGCAGACAAAAGGAAATGCTTCTGTATCAAGGAAGGTTTGCTCATAGTAGGTACTGAACTCTTTTTAGGTGGCTGACTGCTTGTTTCCAGCAACAGCCATCTTCTAATGGAGTCCGACAAAGAAAGGAAATTATAAAAATTATTTAGGTGCTACTGAGGCAAATTTCAGTTCTCACATCATTATGTTGAGGAAATACGGAGGTTGTAATTATACATGAGAACTACTTCTTAATTTTAAGAATTGTAGAGCTTTAGAGTGACATAATCTGCCTCTTTTCCCTTTTCTCAGGGGAGAATGAAAGTGAAGAAATTTGACCACCAATATGCAGCTTCTCAGACATAACTTTACAAAGTCAAATCCCACTGGATCACGAGTTCTGGTGTTTACCTACATTCAGCACTCCCAAACACAGTGACATAGGGAACACTCTGCCCAGACTGGCACCCTGGCAGCACCACAGAGCCCCTGCAGGTCCTGGCAGCAGCAGAGCTGGGTCCCCGCAGTGCTGCACTAACAAGCAGGGCCTTTCTGGAGCAGCTCTGCAGGGGAAGGCAGGGCAGGGTTAACTCAGGGGTGTCTGTATGCTACAGAAATTTCTGCATTGACACAGAGAAGAGAAAATCTTGGATTCAAACCCTTTTTTTCCTTTCTCACCACGATCAGTGTGTTGTAAGCACACGGTGCTCTGCAGAGTACAAGCCATGTTGCAGTAAGAGAATTAGTGGTATCCACTTATGAGCACAGAAGGTGGTTTATAACACTCTTTGAGGCAGAGACCCAAAGGCCCTTTGAGGCTTGGATCTGCTGGGCAGAAGCTGTACCAGCAGATCTGAAGAGACAGCCCCTGATCCAGAACATTCCCCACCTTACATAAGCCCTCAGTGAGTCCCTGGAACAAAGCTCTGGGAAAGAGGCAGCTGAGCAAATGCTAATGATCCCTTGTTTCTCTAGGGCACTGCTGTGTGCAGTGGGGTGATTCACTCAGAGCAGAGCACAGCTCCAGCAGTCCCACTGGGATCAGGTTTATCTGGGCAGCCTTCCATGGCCAGGGAGTATCGATTGCTGACGGGAACTCTCCTTCCTGCTCCAGTGCCTCTGGAGACCTCAGAGACAAAACCCTTTCTTTGCTAATCCCAGCCCAAGCTGTATCTTCACTTGGTATCTTCAGAACAATCTTTGCTCTGTGTGTGTTTGGCCTTTTCTTGTTGTCTGTAATTACCACCCCTGACAGTCACTCACCTGTTAGTTGCCAAGTTGAGCACAGAATTATGTGAATGGAAAGTATCTCCAGAGTTATCATGAAAATGGACAGTGAATGTCAGTGTCACACCCAGAGGCAGAGCCAGCAGGGCCTCCTTGTTCTGTGTGAGCAGGATGGGACTCATGGAGATCCTCAGGTATGAGATGGGGCACACCTGCAAACATATCAGCAGTGAGAAGCAATGTTAAATTGCTTTTTATGATGCCTCCATAAAAATAATCTAAAATCTTATTGTGCAAAGATACAAAGCTTTGTTTCTGAACCATGTTTAGCCATGTGCCAGTACAACACAGAGCTGTTTTATCAGTATTTATATTTCACAGGTTGAAAGGGGCCTCTGGAGACTGTCTAGTCCAGCTCCCCCAGCCTCCCTAGGAAGCTGTGTTCAACAGCCACCCCAGTAAGAAGTGCTGTCCTGTGACCAGTCAGAATTCCCTGTGGTCCATTCCCTGTGTTCCCCATGCCCTGTCCTTGAGCACAGCTCAGAAAAGCCTGGCCCTGTCTGCTTTACACCCTCACAGCAGATACTACTTAGCCTCTTTTTTTTTTTTAACACCACTGGGAACTGAAGCAATGATTATGTAAGAACACACATCACACACAGACATTACTATCCTGTAAATTCCAACTGTTAAGGTTCCCTGGATATGCAAGAGAGCCAGTGGCCCCTAGACCTCTCCCAGTAATTCTTGAAATAAAAGGTGCAATTCATTCCCCAGTTACTACAAGAGGAGAAACTCACAGTGGATGTGGGAGTAAGGGGGTGCAGTGGTCCCTGTTCCC
>NW_020884984.1:131872-132024 GCF_003945725.1 Corapipo altera | reverse complement strand
TGGTCCCTGTTCCCAGTTCCCAGGGATGGAATGGTCCCTGTTCCCAGTTCCCAGGGATGGAATGGTCCCTGTTCCCCAGTTCCCAGGGGGTGCAGTGGTCCCTCTTTCCCAGTTCCCAGGGATGGAATGGTCCCTGTTCCCAGTTCCCAGGG
>NW_020884984.1:128436-131862 GCF_003945725.1 Corapipo altera | reverse complement strand
CCTGTTCCCAGTTCCCAGGGATGGAATGGTCCCTGTTCCCAGTTCCCTTGTAGCAGGTGAGGAAGCCAAGGTGTTCCAGTCAGAGCTGCCAAACCCTAAGGGATCAGCAGGCTGGGGTTTGTTCCCTCAGTGCCTCTCCTCACCCCAGACACAACTTAGGAACTGCTCCAAACTCCTTACAGGAGCCTGCTACATTACCCACATGTGCACCACCCACGTTTTTGCAGTAACACTCCACTGAGGGAAGTTTTTCTGAAGACAGAGACTTCACAACCTATTGTTCTGGCTTTTAAATAACACATCACTGTTCTTGATTAACTTCCCTAGGTTAACTAGGAAAATTGCCCAACAAAAATATCTCTATCTGCTCCTTCTCTTACAGCTGTTGGAAAATAAATAATGGAAGGACAGAGAAAGCAAAAACCCTCAAATATATTGAGAAAACTATTTTAAAAGAAGCCCTCAAGCTTATCTTGCAGGAAAATCCCTTTTTTCTGACCTAAGAGGCTGAGCTAAAACGTAAAACTCTGCAATCTGAAAATGTACATGTCAGAACTTAAAAAGGAAAGGACAAATTTAGCCTCAAGCAAAATACATCTTTGGTGAATCCGAAAAAAATGATTAAAATATCAGTATACACAACTGTGTGCTCCAGGCTGGTATCATCAGTTAAAGTCTCAGTGCACAGACCTGTGCCCAACGAGCTGAGGGTACAAGCCAAGAAAAACCCCATTTCCCTGACAGATCTTCAAGCTTGCTTTACTTTAAAATCTCAGCAACTGTCCCACAAGGGACAACTGCTAAATTTAATATTGATGAAAACACCTATTTTACTGTTAAAGCATCTCAGTTTGTGAAGTATTTTTTTTATTAAAATAAAAATCCTGAGTACAGCTTGGCCAGGCAAGTGCTTTGCTGCTTCCACACCGAGCACAGTCACTCCCTGCTTCCCCTGCCTTATGTAAGAGTCTTTTTTCTGAGCAAAGTTGAAGGTCTAAGTGTTAAATGATGCTGCTGTTGCAGTTTGGTTCTTAATTGTGTACAGTTGTAAAGAGACAACACCAGCCCTTATGAAAGAAGGATGGTGTGAAGGAGAGAGCTTTGCCTGGGAATGACACAACAGATTCCAGCTCGTCCCCAGCTCTGTCACAAGTTTTCTGACATGACCTTCGGCAAAACCTCTCTGACTCTCTCTGTTCTTCAGCCATAAAATGAACCAGCATCACTGGGTTACCTCACAAAGGCACTGGGAGGTTAAAAAGATCATTTCCATAAAAGCAGTAGGGTTGTAATAAGTACAGGCAAACAAACGAGCTGTACAAGAGGCTGATCTGAGGTGGGTCCTACTTCAAAGAGCTCCCAAGCTCCACATCCCCACGCACTGACTGCACAGCTCTGTGATATCCTGGGCACAGAATGGACTCAAAAAGGGGGATTTAACTCCAGGCCCACTGTGTGCTGACTAAATGTCACTGGAGCCAATCCCAAATCCATTAGGTGTCCTTCACTCCCTGGATCCAGCAGTGAAGGGAAGGAACAAGGTCATCTGTAACAGAGCTGGACAAATTCCCTGCCACCACCTCCCAGCAGGAGAGGTATCAGTGACACTGAGCCCCCACTCCTTGATTCACTCCCCACCCAGGAGCACACCTACACACTGTCCTACAGGCAAAGCTGGACATGATGGAAAAAACCAAAATTCAAATAAAAAAATCCACTGAGCCACCTCACAGTGATTACAAGAGTCCAACTTCCAAATAATTTCAAGTCAGCACTCAATTGTATGTCCTTCTCCTTTAGCTGGGGCACAGGGAAGATGATAAGGACAGTAAAAAGGGACAGGAGGCAGTGGAGCAGTGGGGATCTCAAGGCTCATGTTGCCAGATGCACAAAGTTCTTGGCACAAGGATTTCTGAGCAGAGATGATGGACAGACGTTCCCTTGCGTCCCAAGTGCCCAGCCAGTGAGATACACCACACTTCTCATGACAGCATTCCATCAACAGATGAAGTTCTGAGAGAGAAAAATGTTTCCTAAGCTGGGTTTTGTGCTAGATTTGTCCTGCCCCAAAGCACCCCCATTTCAGTGTGGTTCAGGCTCCCAGGGCAGCCCTGCACACACTCTTTGCCAGTTCACCACACACAGGCAACAGCAGATAAATCACTGCCTCTGCTAAGACAGGCTCTCTCATACAGATTCTCATTCCCTGCAAAGGCTGAACTGCTGGGAAACAGCAGAAAAAAAATTTTGGGGGGCACTGTACACTTGCATCTCTTAATATCATGAAAATCTAGGTATTGCTTAGGTACCTCACAGCAGATGCTGCCTTTATATTCATGACTCCAGATGATATTTACCTTTTCACACGCTGCAAAATGCATGTTTATGATGTTAACTTTTTTTGTTTGTTTTTACTTTGAACTTCTGTAATTATCAGCCTTCTAAGAGAGTTTTAGGACAAACTTTCCTTAAAAAAAAGATTTTAAAGCACATGCACACACAGGCTGTTTTTGCAAAATGTACCAAATGTAAGAATTTGCTGGGATTTAATATTTATCCATCTAAGTTTAGTACACTAAACTTTTTTCCAAAGCTCAGAGCTGACTTAATGCCCGTTTTTCAGAAGTGAAGTTCAGGATGTGCAGCCACAGTCCCTGTTGCAGGGGTGAAGCTGTACTTGAGGAAACTGCAAAGAGAGCTGATTGTACCTTAACAGCAGCCACGACAGTCTGGTTGGTCCCAAAGGATTCTTGGGAAATCACTTCCAGTGTTGATGTTCCAGTC
Organism: Corapipo altera; assembly: GCF_003945725.1. NCBI lineage: Eukaryota > Metazoa > Chordata > Aves > Passeriformes > Pipridae > Corapipo > Corapipo altera. Next base: position 129,078 of record NW_020884984.1, on the reverse strand, counting down.
AAAGACCCAGACCTAAGGAAACCTCTCTCATCAACTCTCACCACAGGAACTTTATCTGGTCCCTCCAGGACACGGTATCTCAGGGAAGCCACTCGGTCCCTTAAGAGAAAACAAACAAAACAGAAAAACAAAAAGCAAGGAAGCCTTTAAATGAGGAAAACCATCTTTACGCCAATATTTTATGCAAATCTGAAAGACTCTTAACTATATGGGTTTTTTCCATATGTCTGCAATTAAAAAAAAAAAAAAAGCAAAATCTGTGTTCTAGTCTAAGAAAGCAAAGTTCAAGTTCTGACTCAAGCTGACTTGAAGACTTTTCTGGGTTTAGGTATGTATTGAAATCTAGTTTCCATCCACTGAAGCAAAGGTGACTCCAGATAACTCCATCTGAGGCTACACCAACCAGCCTCTGCCATCACTCTGCAAACAGTACTCGCAGGGAGGTCAGTCTGCCAGCCTTGCTTGATTTGCGATGGTGGCGTAACCACTTTGCTGTCCTGGACTGCAGCTCGTACTGGAGCTCCAGCATGTCTGGCACAGCAGCACTCAGTGGTGGTATGACTGTACTGGAGCTCCTACATGTCTGGTACAGCAGCACTCAGTGGTGGTGTGACTGTACTGGAGCTCCAGCATGTCTGGTAC
>NW_020884984.1:81704-128426 GCF_003945725.1 Corapipo altera | reverse complement strand
CAGCACTCAGTGGTGGTGTGACTGTACTGGAGCTCCAACATGTCTGGCACAGCAGCACTCAGTGGTGGCCTGACTTCATTGAAGCCAGGACAGTCCACGGTCAGTCTCCATTCGCCGTGGGACTCACGGACAGGCCAGATGGGCTGTTGGTGTTTCTGCCTGGTTTAGAACCAGGGACCTTTCGCGTGTCAGGCAAACGTGAGAACCACTACACTACAGGAACATGCTGGTATTAGAGAGAAGATCAGGGCCTTGATTAAGTGGATCTCCTCCGTTTCCTGGAAGTGGTTTTGTAGACAAGGTTAATTTTTGGAATAGCTCTCACCATGGTATTTGCATATTAATACAGTCAGCAAATCCATCAACTGCAATTAGTGGGCATTCTGAGACATTAACTGCTTTGAAGTATCACTTATCTTCTAACAGATCAGTAAATGATTTTTCTCCCCTCCCAAGCTTCTCTATATAGAAATAGATAGAAATACTCTACTTTATCCCAGGAAAAAAAAACTTTAAAGCTGGATTTTAGTTGCCCTTTTCTTGGCAACAGTGGAATTGGTTCTGGTGGAGTTCAGACATAGGGGCTCCAAGACTGGCTAGCGAAGATACTGGGACAAAGGCATGTACAAACTGATATCTAGCAACTTAATGACTAATTAATCAGAAAAACTCCTCAGAAGAAAGAGCAGAACACCAGCAGTGACTACCAATGCCAGTGCTCCTGTGTAACTGCTTCAAAAGCAGATGCTGAACGACCACAGTCACTGGAGCCTCAGCTAAAGGCCAGGTTGGACAGGGCTTGGAGCAGCCTGGGCTAGTGGAAGGTGTCCCTGCCCTGGTAGGGGGTGGCACTGGATGAGCTTTAAGGTCCCTTCCAACCCAAACCAGCCTGTGATTTTATGAAACCAAGGGTTTCCTCCCCTTAAGAAATAAATGCACTTAAAGCCTGGCCCTCAGTGTGTGTCCTACTGTCTGTATCTGCACATTTTTAGGCTGACAAAATCACATTTCAAGCCTGAGATGAGTCTGAAATGTCAGTCTTTGAAAACAGATTATGTAAAAAGAATTTCTCATTTGGAAATGACATTTTAATCTGCAAATCCAGCCAGAGCCTCTGTGTAAGAAATACAGAGAAGTATATTTCATAAAGCCTCAATCACCCATCAAAACCTCTGCTGGGAGCAGGCTACTGCTTTCACTGGCTCAGCAGCTTTTCAAATAAGCATCTAAAAGTTCCCAATACTGGATGTCTTTTCTAGCTACAATCTAAGACAAGATTTGACAAAGCCCAAGAGAACAGATAAGATACTATTAATCACCAGATAAGTTGTGTATTAAATGGATGTACTGTGGTACTCTTTTAAAAGACTGAGATGGCTCCTTCCAACAGACCTGCCTTAAGGTTCTGATGAAGTGTTGACACAAGTCAGTGTAAAAACTGCTCACAGACCTGTTTGTCCAAAGTTTAATAAAGGAATTTGGTGACATTAAGATCTGCTCTGCTTCCACTCCTGGAGTGACTAGGTGAAGTTTTTCAAACACCTGGAATATAAGAGACATTTTAGTTTACTGTTGTGTCCAGCAAGGAATTTACTTCGTTTATTTAATCTTCAAAACAAAAGAAACACAAATAGAACTGTAACAACTTTTTTTCCCCTTGATAATACATATGGTGAAAAATGACAACTGAACATAAATATTTGAGAATGGGAGAGGCAGTATCTTCTCCAAACTACTCTGAAGAGCATTTACTTCCAGGGCTATGGCTAAACTAAGAAGCAGCATGAAAACAGAAGACTTCTCTAGTGAAATGGTGTTGGAGACCCCACATTCACCAGGCACTTTAGACTCCCCCAAGGCTGAGCCCGTGAACTGAAGGCTCACATGAGGAACATTACACAAACAAGAGCTCAAAGATTAACCAAAGTTGGAGCTACTCCTTTGCGTTTCAAATTCCTGACTTCAAATACAGACTTGAATTTAGTTCTGAAATAGATATTTAAGCATTAATGGTGAGGAAAAGCATCCTACCTGAATTTGGATCTCATCGGACAGCTCTCGTGCCATGTTGTAGAACTGGTTGGCTGCAGGATCCAGGACCTTCACAACTACTTTGAGGCCTGTTCTTCCCTTTACTCTGCCATAAACATCCACTGCAAAGTTGTATTTTGCAGGAAGCTGAAAAGAAGCCTTAGGACAGGAGAAAGGGATTAAAATGTGATTTGTGGAAAGAGCAGACCCTGCTACAGAGGAAATACCCCCCCCCCCGAGCTGACAATCACTCAGGGATTTTCAGAGTGCAGGCAACAACATCTTCTTCATTCCCCTTATGTGGCAGTTCCCTTTTCCCAACACACACGCACAGGCAGGGACACACACACATATTTTACCTCACTGTGCCTTGTCTTGACATCCAGAGTGTCCCTCTTTGTGACAGACCAGTGGAACGTTAACCCCGGCACAGCATTGCCAAAAGAGAAAGGGGTCTGACTGCTGGTGATGCCCATGACATAAACTGGCATCTAGAAACAGAGAAACCAAGCTGCTTAGGGAATTCCAGCATGGTGACAAATCCCCTGCACACAGCAAAGAGAATTAAAGTTCATTGATAAAGAGATGGTGTCTCATGAAGAAAATGGTTTGGCTGCTGTTTATGCTGCAAGGATGTATCACACAGAGGACTCAACCACCAACTTGTCCTAAGTCAGTTTTGATTCCTTCTCATTTGGTATGCTCCACGAACACAAAACAGGGATTTTCAAGCTTTTATTTTAATCTTCAAAGCAATTCAGTCACTTGGGATCAATGAGCTGCAATCACTTGCCATTCTGGAATGAGTAACTAACAAAGGAATATAAAGTCTTCAAAAATAGACTTACAGAAGATAATTTAAGCAATATCTGTTGTTCTGGGTATAACAGACACACTGGACATTGTCAACACACAAAGGAAGGAAGTCTCCACTGCAACAGAATGAAGATGAGAGAACCATCCTCCAGATTAAAGGAGGGCCTGAATTCCTAAAATCTGGTGCAGAAGGGAAACTTGTTTTGAATTCTGTTTTAGTATCACAGAATCACAGAAAGGTTTGGGTTGGAAGGGACTTCAAAGCTCATCTCATTCCACCCCCTGCCATGGGCAGGGACGCCTTCCACTAGCCCAGGTTGCTCCAAGCCCCATCCAACCTGGCCTTGGACACTTCCAGGGATCCAGGGGCAGCCACAGCTTCTCTGGGCACCCTGTGCCAGGGCCTCCCCACCCTCCCAGGGCAGCTTCTCTCTGCCAGTACATTCCCTCCTGCAGCAGCCCTGGTGCCACTGGGAGCTGCAGTCCCATCACCAGATGGTCTGACAGGAATGGTCCCAATGTGCAGCTCAACATGTTAAGGCAAAAGATGCAAATCCCAAACCAACTCACCTGAGTACCAGTTTTCATCCGGGTAATGGGTGCCCGAATTCTGACAGCTGCCAGCTGGACCACTTCCACTTCCACCTTGTCCTGGAAGGGAGGAAGGGAAGGCATTGTAAGCACCTGTCAGATGGGGACTAGGTTTCACTTTCAGGCTCTAGCCACTATTTTGTCATTATCTAATCACTGTTACCATGTGATTTGCATGTGACTTGTCAGCAAAAACACAGATGGACAAATTCAGTAGGGCTGTAAAAAACTACAACAGTATTAACTTTACATTGATAGACATTTTAAAATGCCCCCTAAATTGAAAAAAGAAGCTCTGCTCAGAATTACTGATGCTATGAATGATGGAACTGAGAAGTGACAGACAGCAAGGGACAAGATCATAGGGGTCCCCAGGAGAACAGGGATGAATAAACCCTGGTAAAGATAAAGGACGACACTGAGAGAATTAGAAGGCAATGAGGATTGCAGAACAGCAAAGGGGACAATCCAGAATAAAAGTATGGTATGTGTGACACTCTGATGTCTTCTCTTCACATATCCTGACTTTCCTGATAGATTTTATTCCTGCTATCCACTGGGATGGAAAGGTCAGACCTGGAACCTCAATGGGCAGCAGATTCAGCTTTCAAGTTCACTTTGCCTCCTGCCACAGCATTGGGGCAGACTGCTGCCCATGCATTAAAAAGCATAGATTCCTTTATATTTTATTTTTTTAAAAAGTCACTTTGTCTCCTCTTGGCCTGTGCTAACATCTCTCAAGCAGCAGAGCTTTATGGTTCACAGCAGCTGTGCTGCCTTGACCTCAAAGGAATAAGTCATAAGATTTGGCCCAAGTTCTGGTGCTCTGAGCCTTATGCAAGTGCCAGGGAGTTGTGCTCCCTTACAGGCCTGTTCAGCTCCCTCATGCTCAGCTGTAGGAAATTCCAAGGACACAGATTCTGAAGGAATACCAGGGATTCACTGCTGGTACCTCTAGATGGGTTGTCCAGAGCACAGCACACATGAGAGCTGTGACAGAAACTGCTGTAGCTCAACAGACAACATGTTTCTTGGGCTACAGTTGCCTTCTGGATCCTACTGACCTAAGGCATGCTAAGCTGTAAGGGGATGCAGGCAAGGACAACCTCCTGCTGTGTTAGAAAAGCTTCTTTAGATGGGCTTTTCTAGATGCACTGATCGATTTTAAAGGTACCACACAGGGTATAAAACCTCCCTGGGTTATCTGTAAAACTTTGGTTTAAAGCACACCAAGATTTACCCACCTGTTCAAAGTAAGCACCCGTGCCAGCACACTGCAAGTTCACAGGCCAGGGAGTAAGAAACACTGTGTTTTCATCTTCAGGAAACCAGGGAAGTGCACAAGATAACACTGTTAATGCAACAGGATTATCTGCCCCCTTTTAGAGCCAAAGCCAGGAGTCAGAGAGCCTCTTTCCGCCCCAAACATTACCTGAGACACCACCACGAGTCTCCCTGTCTCTGCATCCACAGCCTGCACCACTGCTGTGACCGTGGCACTGCCCATGGCCACGCCCTGCACCAGCCCCGTGCTGTTCACCAGCGCCACGCGCTCCTCGTCCACGGAGAAGATGATGTTGGACAGGGGCTGGGGGCCTCCTTCAGAAGTGATCTGTCATTAACAGCACACACAAGAGCTCCCATTAACCCTGCAGGTGCTTATTGCTCCTGGTTAACCCTTGGGGGCACTCCCCTCCCTGCTCAGCACCACAGTGTCCCCAGGGAAAGGCTGCCTGAGCCTCCCCGGGGCAGCTCAGGCCTTGTTTCTCCTGCACTCTGGTCCCTGCAGGATGGGAAATCTGTGACCTGAGCACACAAGTGGACCATGAGCTTCAGAGAGTGTCATAGGCTGATGCCACCTCCACTCCAGGAAGCGTCAGAAAACTTCCCCTCCTTTCTCTTCCCCACACATGGTAGAGCTCTGCTCTGTGCTGCAGCTTGTACAACTACCCCACTGTGCCTCAGGTCATGGAGGTGACAGATTTACCCAGGCTGTGCTGGTACTGAACACCAGGAAAGCTGATATTCCCTTGACAAAGACAAATACAAACCCTTTGATCCAGCAATCCACCAAAACAGAAGGTGGCTCACAAATGAAACTATTCTTGTTCAGAGAAGTATTCACCACAGAAATGTAGAGTCAGAATGGTTTGGGTTGGAAGGGACCTTAAAGTTCATGGGCAGGGACACCTTCCACTAGCCCAGGTTGATGCAAGCCCTGTCCAACCTGGCCTTGGACACTTCCAGGGATCCAGGGGCAGCCACAGCTTCTCTGGGCAACCTGTGCCAGGGCCTCCCACCCTCACAGGGAAGGATTCCTTCCCAGTATCCCACCTAGCCCTGCCCTCTGGCATTGGGAAGCCATTCCCCCTTGTCCTGTCCCTGCAGTCCCTGTCCAAAGTCCCTCCCCAGCTCTCCTGTTGGTCCACTCAGTCTGAATGCAGCTAAATTGTCAAGTTGAATATCTACTGCTGAAAACCAAGTTATGAAATATTTATTTTACAACAGAAATTACAAAAGAAAGAAAATATGCCAGAAGAGGCCTCACCTGAATCGTGGCCCCAATAATTAGGGTCACTTTCCTTGGCAGCAGCCTAAATGGGGGAAAGACCTAAAAACAGAAATAGGAATACTTGTGTTCAGGGTATTTCAATCAAATAAATTATGTCATAAAACAATACAAATGTAAATCTGAGCCTTTGTTTGCTTAATTACAGTAAATTGAGCATGCAGAAAAACTTAACTCATCACTTGCAGTTAAAAGCCACTGAAATCCTAAACAGACTGGCATTTGGGCAACTTCTGGACAGAATGATCTTGTTTCCGGCAAATTAATTACTGTACTTTAACTATAATTTATATATTCCTATTCCACCATAATAAAATCTATCTGAAATGATTTACTTCAATCTGCTGTGGAGCAGAGTTGATTCTTTGTCCTTTTTTGTCAGCCACAGTTGCCATAAGACTCGTCTGCCCAATGGCCATGCCATGCACGAGGAAAGCAGCAGTGTGGTCATCCAGAGCTTCCCTGAGGGGGCTGCAGCAAGGAAACACATGGAACAGAGAAAATCAGGGAGGAAACCACTTAAGAACAAATGCAAAGGACTCACTTAGTACATGGCAGTTTTATCACAAGGCTAAGTGACCATGGCTTAAGCAAAATTAAGGTAACCATCACCTTTCTACAGATAATGGCTCTTTGCAGCCTGTGTTTTACCTTAACACTAAATACCTGAAATGAAAATGAAAGAAGTAACAGAATGAGTTTGGTATCATCAGATGTGTCTTCACCTGACATGATTTGCCAAGTCCCTGCTTCTGAGATGCACAAAGCTCCATTAAACATTACACTCTATGAATTCAGTCTCATTCAGCAGTCAACAAAATTCAGACTGTTAGTTTAGGCAATTTTCCTGACAAATAACCATTTTTACCATTTAACAGGTAATTAAGACTTCACAAAAATAAAATAAATAAAACCTCAGACACTGTATGCCATCATGCCTCCAAGCCAACACCTTTACTCATCTTTTTCTTATTCTTATTTGCAGATTAATAAAAAAATCCATTAACTTACACAAGCGAGACAATCTGAGATGCTGCTCTTAGACTGAGGTCCATGACAGTGAAGTATTTTGCCAGAAAAGGTTTCTTAGAGCCATCCAGAACTCTGACATAAGCCTTCACTGTCTTTCCAATCTCCACCTGAAACACACACATCCAGTCATTTTTCATTTAAACTGTTCTTATTTAATAACATAAACGTTTTCATTTGATTTTGTATTACACTTGTAGTAGGGGAGGAGAGATAGAGCCCCAAGGTTAGATTAGCACTGATTTTAAAGACTAATCCCTGACAAGTAGAGTTAGTGTCAAATGAAATAAATGAATTCAGGTCTTTCAGCTGGCAAGGGCATAATTAAAACATCCAGAAATATCAACACTTATTTTGTTTAAGGCACACCCAAGCTGGCAAGAGAAATGAGTTGGGACTTTTCTTTTTGTTCATTTTTAAAACCTGACATATGGAAAACGACCTTGGGGCAAAACCTACTCCTAAAAGAATTGTTCACATGCACTTTAAATACAAGGAAATGTAAATGAGTGTGTCCATATAAATTATGGATTAACATACTGTGTAAATGCAAAAGTTGAGATTGCTGCCACACAGAACATGAGTAAGAGACACCTGATATTCTGAGACACTTGTAACCTAAAGGGATAAACCTGGGAGGAAGAGACAGAGACACAAGGGAGATCCTGGTGTTTCTGGGTCGTAGCATCTTGTCCCTGGCTCATGACTCTGTCCATGAGCAGCACTCGGGATCAGGGCAGGCTGGATCAGCCACTAAAGCTGGTTCTAAGCCACCAACCTTGTCAACAACTCGGACATACAGCTCTTGGATATCAGACACATGGATTTCAGCTTTAGCTGGGGCAGGGAAAGCCAGGCACAAGTCATGAATCATTACAGTCACTGATCCTGGAAGCAGAGGCTGCACCTGCAATGCCAAAAGAAAACTGCATTACAGCACTTACTTTCATTGTTTGTTGCTCATAGGATAAAATTTGTATCCCTTTCCAGGCAGAAGCAGTTGGATGCAGAAATTTCCAAGGCTTAGACAAAGAATTCTTCAGCCAAACTAAAAGTAAAGCTGTAAAATGTATATAAAAAGTATTATGCCACTGAGCCAGTGCAAACAGCCCAGGGTAGCAAGTGAATTAATGGATCTTCATCCAGAACATTATGGCATCCTGTTACTCTTCTGCCATCAGAAGGGGAAAAAACCCACAATTAGTCATTTACAGAAATGAAACTTTCCTGAGTGAAATGAAAACCAAAATGATAAGGAAAAAAAATAACCAAGGATGAAGATTATGCCTATAAAGCACCGGAATTGCCTCCTGCAGGATGCATACTCTACCCAACGCTCTTCATGCCAATGAGCAGCCAAAATCTGGTGGTAGATCCTCCTAAGGAAGAGGATGATTGACAAATCAGATATATCTTTAATACAACAATTATTTAATTGGTTTTTAAGACAAAGAATGTATGCTTTACACTAACAAGAATAAACAGTGAAGAGACCTGTGCTCCCAAACTCCAGCCCTCAGAACTGGGCACTCATCCCAAAGGCACCTCCACAGCCTTCCCAGGGCCATGCTCCCTCACTCAGCACCTCTGCAGTTCTCCTGCAGCTGCCTGACCTTCCCAGCCCCTCAGGGTGTTCTCTTCACCTCCAGAGGCACCTTCCCTTTGGGCAGGGACAGCACAGGCATTGGGTGTCCTGCTCTGAACTCTGCCCAAGGGCTGGGGAGCAGCCAGGCCCCAGTTCAGAGGAGCTCCACACAAGTCCCAGCATCACCTGCAGCACTGCAGGAGCTGCAGCCGGAGCGGTGGCAGAGCTGACACTGCTCTGAGGGCTCCACTCTCACTTTTGCCTCACAAGAGAAGGGGATGTGAGGTTTTACTAAAGGTCAGCTTGCAGAACAGCAGCAGCTCCCTGAGTGCTGGGCTGGAACACAGAGCCCTGGGAAGTAGAGCAGGGAAGAGGCCACGAGGAGAGAGATGGAATGGAGCTCAGCTGGGCTGGGAGAGCAGAGAAGGAAATCAGCTGAGGGCCAGAGGGGCAACTTTTAAAAACTGTTCCTGTCCCAGCTCCCCCTTCTGTTCTCCCCTCCCAGTGGTGCCCACTGGCTCCCCAGCACACAGGGGTATTGCACTGGTAACACTGTTCCTCCTGCTGCCACCCAGGCCCAGAGAACTCCGTGCCAAACACAGAGGGAGAGGGACACAACTGATCCCTGGCAGCCCTGCAAAGCCTGGGAATTGCTGCTCCAGATGACTTGAGTTTCCCAGAACAGCTTACTGCCAAATCATCCTCTGCCAGCTTGGCTGCTCTGGCACCTGCCTGGCACAGCCTGACACACCAGCCTGGAGCCTGCTGATTTCCCAGACACACCATTCTGTTGCCTTCCATGGAAAAATCCATGGGATTTAACTCAAACACAGCACATAGGATTGATAAGTTTGTAAAATGTTGGGGGATGGTATTTTTTTAAAATGTGTTAAAAAGTGGAGTCTTCTCTCCTTTAATCTGAGGGGTAGATAAAACCTCTTTTCATACTTCACAAAGCCCATCTTGCTGTCACTGCTCCACTCCTTAATTTCAGATGAGAGCAGTGAACTTATCTTGTGTACATCAGCTAAAGCACTGCTAAACCCATGAGGGTTAAACTATTAAGAGTTTAAGTAGTGCACTATGCACAAAAAGAAGCTCATCTCTTCTACCTTTCCCCCATCTCTGTGCCTTGCTCAGTTGTGTCTTCACACTTGTAATAGTTAGAGACAATCAGAATGTCTCACAAATTTCTAATTTCCACCTTAATTATCATTATTTCACAACTTCATCAACATTATTTCTTACAGGACAAATCTGTAAATTATAGATTTGTAAAGGCTACTCTTTAAAGCAACTTTTATCATTTCCAATCCTTGTCTAATGAAAGCAGCAATGCAAACATATCCTTCTGTTGTTGTTCATGATAGAAGGCGTTTTATATCCTGGGCCTGGATGAAGTCAAGAGTAACTGTAGTTTAGTTGCATCTTCCAGTGGAAAAGTGCATTTCAAACCTAATAGGGAGACCAGAAATAAACTCTTTAATAGATACTTATTCACACAGTCAGGATGAAAGACAGGGATAAAAAATACCCTGAAGTAGCACTACAGGATAGAAGAATTAGAAGGTTTCAGAAGTATTGGCCTACAGCAAATACTCAAATATTGTGCTGGAAACCAACTGATTTTTTGTGTAACACTTCCAAATAATTCTGTCACATTATTTTTCATTGTGTGTTCGTGAAATCAGGAACATTTTACTGTAAAACTGGAGTGGGTGAAGAATTTGGTACTGGCTTTCATCTTACAGAGAAAACACGTGCACCACAACTGTAATGGAACAAATTCCTACCCTTGACACTGCCTGTGCAAAGACCCCCTGCCTGAACCTGACTGTGACAGGCAAAACCATCCAAAATCAGCTACTGCCTCTCCATCCACGTGGACTGGAGGATGCCCAACAGCGATGAAGCTGCAGGACAACAACCAGGTCACCAAAAAGGCATCAAATCACCAAATACTGCACTCACCAAAGCAACACCTCGAGTCTCCTCATGGGTCACTCTCACAATGTTTGGCACACTGGTGTTAATGAAAAAATATCCAGAACCTTCTCTGATGAAAAGTTCTGCCTGCAAAACCAGAAAAGCATCCAAAATTAGACTGTATCTTTCTAGTCTACTGCCTTACACATATTATGTAATTTGAGAAGTTGCCCCCCTGCAGTTAGAAAGCAGCAGGTAACTCCTCACCTGTATGTCAGGGTGGCTGTAAATGGAGACATCAGTAGGGCTCACTCTGACATCCTCCACAAGGATCAGCTCAATGGTGGCAGACACCGGGAGCAGAGCTTCATACTGGAACAAACAATTAGCTGTTACAGCAAAGAGGCAGAAAACAGTGCCAGTCCCTTGTTAATGCAGGGAGGATGGTTAAAGCAGGTGAACAAAGAGCCAGAGCTGGAGAAGTTCAGGTTATGAGAATGCCCCAGGATCTAGTGATTGGCTCAGCTGCTACCCCCCCTCTGCAGGTGAGGTCACACACAGGGCATGTTCTCCTGTTCTGCAGCCCTGGCAAGACAGAGGCCAGAGGCCCCCACCCTGAAGGTGCAGCAGGGTCAGTGAATCCAGTCTGACATGCACAGACAGGGTACTGGGGACATGCCCTAAGTTCATTCAGAATGACAAAAGTTAATACAGAAAGTTTTCTACTTCTAACTCATCTTTTTGAGATTCTTCTTAGCAGGTTACCAAAAGAAATTCTTCCTTAAATGTAACGACAAAAACACTGGACCAGATGCATGTTTCATCTCTCACTCATAACAACATTAGCTTAGAAAAGGAAAATGGTTTTTAGAGGAAGTTACTGTTCTGTACCCATTTCACCTCATTAGTAGAATTATTTCCTTGATGTAGAAAGGATGTAATCTTTGCCTAATGAGATAACAGGGCATTCCACTCAAACATGGAACAGCAATCAAGACATCTTTAACACACCACCTCTACCAGATCTTTGGTTTTGGCTGCAAGAAAAAAGTGTAAATATGGGCAAGTTTGAAAGCAGAACAGAGCAGCCCATTGCCAGTGCATCTAAAAAAGCACCCAAGTTACCTTATTTAAAGAAACAACACAGGAGCCTACAAAGTGTGGCAGAACTGGTATCTGGAACTACTCTTCAACTACGAAAAAGATTCCTCCTGAACCTTAACACAGAGATCAGAACTTAAGAGAACTCCAGTGCCATTTCCCACTCTGAAATCCAACAAACTTCTCTGAATTCAAGGCAAAGTTTAGAGCATTCACTTTTCTAATGATCCCTAAAAGTAAAGTAGAATATTGAATATTGGGCTAATAAAGCAGGACACAGTGAGTTACAAAATGATTGCAGAACTCAAAGAGTCCATACTACAGCTCAGATTTTAAGAGTAAAAAAAAAAGAAACAGAACGAAATATCTCAAACATCTTTGGTGGCAAAATAACTGTGTCTTCCAATGTTGTGATTCTGACCAAGTTGTAGCCAAATTCTTCAGGGGAAATGCACTGACACCACACCTCCCAAGAGTAGCAGACTAGAAACCTCACTGAAAAGTCAAGAACTACGTGGCAAAGCAGGTCTCCTCCCAAAGAATTTACCATCCAGATGCCAAACCTGGGCCACACTGCCAGGAATGTGGCCCACAGGATATTTCACATTACTAGTGCCCATCTGGTACCTGCTTTGAGTCAAATACTGTAACCTCTACCTGCATATTTTATTCTTTGCCTCAACTCTGTTCTCAAGGTATCTGATTCAGAACTGCATATCATCAAAACCCACTTAAATCTTGCTTAACAAAATTAAACAGAAATTCAATTTAGGAAGCAGGGTATGTGAAGTCAGTTACTGTGCACATCAGGTTATTCCACAGGCTGAAACCTGCCTTGGCATTCAGTTTGAAAAAGTGACAAACAGAAAATTGCCATCTGTTTACATCTGCCCTTTGTTCATCATCACTACCTTTTGCCATTTTTCTCCTCTATGCTGAGTATGTTCAAACTAAAGTATTTCAGAGAGTGGCTAATGACTTGTAAAATGAGAGCCTGGGCTTATGGCTGGCACTGTACAAAGGAGAAGTCTCTCAGGAAACAAAAAAAGAGCATTAGTCAGAGCCCAGACTAACATATGGTCCACATGAGGAATCAGTCAGCTTTGGCTTTGCTCATGCAGAACCTTCCCACCCAGCTCTGCAGTGGCAATAATCCATTTGCTTTCCCCAGTGACAGCTGCACGAAGCACATGGTTGCTTTAGTGAAGGACAAGCAGCAGAGATTCACCAATTCATTAAAAAAACCTGACGAGAAACAAAACCAACTGAAACACTTCTTTGTAATCCCCTTGCCCAGATGGTTCAAAAACTCCCAAGAACTTGGATGTATTTGCTATAGAAAGCAGCACCCAGTGCAGGGGAAGGTACAAAAAGCCAGGAACAAGAATAAAGGCAGTTGTATGACCCTGTCTCCAGCACCAGCCATGGAGCTGTTTTCTTTGTACCTTGCTCTGCACCAAGGAAACAAATACACTTCAGGACCACTGGGCACTAATCACAGGAAAATGGCACCAAAACCCAGAGCTCTTTTACCTGTGTTTTCACTCTGGCTGCCTTGAGGTGGGATTGCTGGTACCCAGTGGCAGTTGCAGAGATGGCAGCTGTCCCAAACTCACGATGAACTACAACAGTTTGCAAGCCTACAATCCAACAGAGGTGAAAAATACACTGCTTAGCTCTTCTAGTACCATTCTCAACAGACAAGAAGTCTGACTCTTTTTTTCTGCCCCCCCCCCCAAATAGCACACACTAAAACTGTACATTGATGAGAAGATGAAATATGACTGCAGATTACAGTAATTTCTTTAATCAAGCTCAGTTATTACCAAACAGATTTAATCCTGATCTTCTTCAAACAATGGAATGCTCATCTAAACCAACTTATACCGTGCATTTTCTTCTGACCACTGCCATCCTCCTTCAGAATCAGCTCCATTGGCATATCAGGCTCAATATGAGCAAAGGCTGTTTTTGTTGACTCCCAGACAACATGAAGAGAGCTGAAGTTATCAAATTTAATGCCTTGCTGATCATAGGCAGCCAAATCCAGGACTGGATTGCGATAATTTGAGACAGGAACCTGAAAAAGAAGGAATATTTGGAACTGAACAGATACAAAAGGATTTCTTAATCATCAAAACATATGCTGAGTTCCATGAGATTTACTGTAACATTCATTACATGAAGCATGCTCATTAAAATGAGCCATCAGTGCAAATCATTAAGCTGTACTTCAACTGCAAGAGTTTGGTTTTTTTGAAGGATGGAGTTTTTTCTAGCCAGTGAATTACCTTAAAACAAACAAACAAAAACCCAAACCAACAACAACAAAGTCGAACTACAGCTCAACTACATCATTTAGAACTCAAACAAATAATGAAGAACACTGCTGTTGGTGAGAAGCTCCAATCTGGTGCTGTGAAATGCATTACAAGAGCAGTGTGCCAAAGGAGGCTGAACTGACATGTGATGGAGCCAGAAAGGCAGGTGAGCTCTGAAGTGACTAATAATACACAAAAAACTTCTCATCTTGTTATTACACAGGAGCTACTTAAAATGATTCATCATCTAAACAGGCACTGCAGTTTTAGGAAAGGAGGGTGATTTTATATTTGCCTGGGAATATTAACATGACAAAACACTGTTTACTGAGCAGCCAACATGTGACAACCCTCCTCAGGAGAGAGAATACAGAATAAAAATTAAACAGCAAAGTTCTTCAAGCATGATTCTCTACACATATGCACTGACCACTGACTGTGACTCAGGGGTGCAAAGCTGGACACCTCTGATGTCACTGTAAGTGCTTCCCTAGAGATCTTCACATCAGCAAAGTTTGTGCCTTTGCTGGTAAGACACACGGATGGTAAAATATGTCTCTACATGCTCAGTGGAACAGTTAGATTACAATGAAGTGGTACAGAGAGCTTTCCTCAGAAAGAGCTCCTGGAAATATTTCCCCCCTCCTTTTTAAAATAAAAACTAATTTTATCTCACAAGTCAGAATGGCTTCCTCACTGTGACACTTGGGTGAGAAGCCACAATCCAAACGCTTTGAGGTATATTCCTATTTTCTGGTAGGTCCCTTTATGCACCTGGTGGAATGATCACTGCAGAATCACAGAATCAAAGAATGATCTGGGTGGGAAGGGACTTAAAAGCTCATCCAGTGCCACGCCCTGCCATGGGCAGGGACACCTTCCACTAGCCCAGGTTGCTCCAAGCCCCGTCCAACCTGGCCTTGGACACTTCCAGGGATGGGGCAGCCACAGCTCCTCTTGGCAACCCCTGCCAGGGCCTCCCCACCTCACAGGGAAGAATTTCTCCCCATTATCCCATCTCTCCCTGCCCTCTGGCAGTGGGAAGCCATTCCCTGTGTCCTGTCCCTCCAGCCCTTGTCCCCAGTCCCTCTCCAGCTCTCCTGGAGCCCCTTTAGGCATTGGGAGGGGCTCTCAGGTCTTCCAGGAGCCTTCTCTTCTCCAGTGAACCCCCCCAGCTCTCCCAGCCTGGCTCCAGAGCAGAGGGGCTCCAGCCCTGGGAGCATCCCCGTGGCCTCCTCTGGACCTGTTCCAGCAGCTCCACATCTGAGCTCCAGGTGGGTCTCACAGGGCAGAACAGAGGGGCAGAATCCCCTCCCTGGCCCTGCTGCCCACACCTCTCCCACTGCAGGAGCAGAGAGGGACACCAGCACTGCCCCTGCTGGAGCAGGTCAGCTGCTTTATTTCACACGTGGAGGTCCCACCACTGATCTTTCTGTTATAGGAACACTTCCCTTCTCTCACCACTTGCTTGTTTTGCTGCAGCAAAGGGCAGGAGAGGTCGAGCTGGGGGCTGCCATAAACAGGGATCAGGGTCAGCCGGGAAGGGACAGCACAGATGAACTTCACCACAGCAGCTTCCACCACGGGGAAGGGGTTGGTCACTGTGGGGCTGTTCCCAACTGTCAGGGCAATAACCTGGAAAAACAGGCAAATGAGGAAAGAGAGCTCAGGCATGTTCTATTTCCACAGGCCTCAGTTACACTCTGATGTCAGAATGAAGAAGCAAAAATACGATTCTTGGGGATTTACAGCACCATTAAGACATGGAAAGATGTAAAAGGAGGTGCATATTTCAAGCACAGTTCTATACCACTATCAAAGTACTATTCCTGGGAACTTTTCCTAGGTATTCCTGTTCATTACTATCAAACTTGATTCACAACAAATCTCTTGTAACTTAAAAAAGGAAACAGCAGGTGTTCTTCTTGCAGAGTGAGAACAGAACAGTCAAAAGACAATATTTATAGTCACGTCACTGTGTTTAAAAACATCTTGCCTTTTATTTTACATTCCTTTTTTAGCCTCCAGCAAAACAAAGTGGCTCTAAAGCCAGAGAAGGGTATCCCAGCAGGCTGAGGCAGCTCTGGTTCCCTCACCCACTGATGCAGTGATGCAGACCATGCAGGTGTAATCTGTGGCCAGCCAGCCAATGCACACACAGTCCAGACATCAACAAGAGCTGTTCTTTATGGATTTGCACTCACAGAAACAGCTCTGCTTTGTAGAGGTTTCACTGTGGAAGTCAGTGGAATTTGGCAGCCCCACCAAAATGCTTAGGCCTTGCAGAATTGCAGGAGGAAAACAATAAATCAAAGCTAAATGCTTTACAGACTGGGGAAGATGAATAAAGCAGGATAAATCACTTCTGCATGGTGGAGAAAACAAGACCAGGTGGGAAATGACTACAACCACGCTCATAAAGACTGCACAAATAGCAGAGCAGTAAATTCCTATGGTTGTCATTTGTTAGAATAAACAGAATTACCCTGGAAGGTAATGTGGTTAAGAGGAGCAGGTCAGACAGAAGAGGCAGCTTGCTGCAGTAACCTTCTGCTCTGATCCTGCTTATGCAAGCTGAAGCTGCACTGATCAGGATGTTTAGTGCATCCCACAACATAAGGTTTCCATGACTTGGGTTTATACTGCAATAAACCCACCATAAACCACTTTATAACATAATGCTGGCAAATGCTCAATCTAAAACCTGCACCAGCATCACAATGCATAAACAATATACTTATCCAAGTTCTTTACTGGTTTATTATAAAAACAACCTCCTATATAACAGCTATATGGTACCATCAATCTGTCTGGAGCCTGTTCTCAGCTGCCTGAGCTCAGTGTTTGATGGAGGGCAACATAAACCCCTCCTGGCACCCACCTGCTCTCCCAGGCTGTTGCACGACACTCTAACCCAGTGCTGGTTGTGGTTTTGAGAAGTAGAAGGGCCAAGTAAAGACAGGAAAACGCTTTCTGCATCCTCAGCAGTGATGTTCCTGAAGAACTTGGAAGGTTCTTGGACCCATGGTCTAGGTCCTCCTTCAAACAACATGTCTTTGGAGGAACCCAAAGTCACTAAAGCAACAGACGGTGGATCCACAGCCTGTAATGAATAATGGCAAATTAATAATTCTATTTACACAAGAACAGAGCTGCACCAAAATAATTACCATCACCTACAGGAGTTCTGTCCAGCTGGAACGCACGGATCCAAAGGAAAGTTTTATCTGCATTCTGATCACATCTCCTTCATGAAAAATTACAGTAGAAGACCCTTAATATACTTTTCTGAGCACAGAGAGTATTCTGCTACACTTTTAAATAGACAGTACTTTAAATGAATGAAATAACGTCAAATTGTACTTTCTCTTGACAGTGCTCTCTCCAGCACAGTTCTGTGTATGTAATTATTCTCCTACACAAGTTTTACTTCAAACCTCTCTTACAAATTCTGCACTTATGTGTATTCCTGTGGGGCAGCCTGTGCTGTTCATCATCACAGCAATTAACCTGACATTTAATACACACAAACCATTTGTAGTTTGTGTTTCACAACATCATATTACTTTGGTGTTTAGTAAGGAAGAGCAGCTAACAAAATTCAGTTCTTTCCATAGGTGCATTTTGAAAGGAAGAGAGAGAAGGTGAGGGTTGGCATAAATGTTCCTCTTTCCTCCCATTTACTCCCTGGTTGTATTTGTAATATTAAGTTAAAATCCCATTAGAAACCGATGAGATTTAGTCTCAAGTGTCTGCCTGCCCTTGGACTGTTTATCTTTCTCCCACTTTTTAATGCTGTAATTTATTTATTAATAGATGTCTGACAGAAAAATGCTGCCTTCCCTTTCTAGGCATCATAAATATTTAATTCTACAGAAAGGAGGGAAAATAATGTGGAAATCACTGTTCCACACTTCAAAGAAAGAGAAGTTCTTCACTGAGACATCTGAGCACAGCTTATTTTTTTAAAAAATGCACTTAATCCACCCCGCTTGTCATCATGACCTGGCTCTGTCAGGTACCCCAGCATCATTTCACTTTATACATGAAAAGCAGCTTAACAACACCTCAAGGGGCTTTGCTAATAAATGTGAATGATACCACAGACATGAAAAATTCCTAATTGGAGGGACTATGCTTCTCTCTCACTGCTGCCAACAGCAGAACAGAAAGTGTACATGGTCTCCTTAGGACGTCTCAGCATCTTAAATAGCTGAGCATCATTATTTGAAGATATTTGACAGAAAAGCATATTTAAACTGTAAAATCATCATTACAGTCACAAATTTCTATCAATTGCACTAACATTTTTTCCAGATTTGGGGGAAAAAAGCTCTGGCCAAATGCATTAGACTTCAGCTCTGCAGAGTCAGTGCTGGTCTCTGAAGATGAGGTACCATAAGCCTCCTGTCTTCTATTTCCATCTGCTGCTCCTGGCCAACAGTGAAATACAAAACCACCCACCTCCTTTTGAACATATTTATTACATAATATCAACTTGCTCTTTGTCATTTAAAGGCATTTTAGGCGTTGCTCCAGGAGCAGTGCCAGCAGACTCACCCTGAGTGGCAGGAAGGCGGCGATGGCGATGCTGGCACTGAGGTGGACGTGCCCGTGGGTGTAGCTCACCACCAGGGTTGTGTACCCCTGAGCTTCAGCTCTCACTCTGACTCCACTGCAAAAATCAGCAGTTGGCTTAAGTCTTCCTGTCAGATAGATTAAAAATATATAAAAACATGTTTAGAGAGCAATGCCCAGGTACATTAATCAAGTTCAACGTGGTTTTTTGAAGGGAGTCTACAAGAGAGCTGGAGTTTTCAAAAGGGTCTGGAGTGACAGGACAAGGGGGAATGGCTTCAAAGTGACAGAAAGCAGGGTTGCACTAGTGATTAATAAGAAATTCATGGGTGTGAGGGTGGGGAGGCCCTGACACAGGTTGCCCAGAGAAGCTGTGGCTGCCCCATCCCTGGAAGTGTCCAAGGTCAGGTTGGACGGGGCTTGGAGCAACCTGGGCTAGTGGAAGGTGTCCCTGCCCATGGCAGGGGGTGGCACTGGGTGGGCTTTAAGATCCCTTCCAACCCAAGCCATTCCCTGAGTCTATGATTGATGGTTCTGTGATGATTTTTCACAACAAAAGCAGTTCCACCAGAACTAAGTAGAGATTTGTAAAAACAATCCCTACTGTCTTTCACATACCAAAGCATCTTTCAAACATCTTTAGTTTCACACTGGCCTGATCAGGACATGAGTCTTTACTCTGGTACAAACTAATATAACCTCTCTCTTACTGAATATTTTCATCTTGCTGTAGTAAGATGAAAGTGGCTTGTAATTAAGCACAAAAAGTCATCCTGCTTAGCCAAGCTTTCCAGCTCAAGGGAAGGTATTCTCATGGAATCTCTTCACTTACTTAGAGGACACTTTGGAGCTTGGGAGGGGTCTGTTTTTAATTTTTTTTTAACAAACACTACAACAGCATACTACAGAGTGACATTTAACACTGCTGCCTCTCAGGCAGAGAGATGGTACACTGCAGATTGGTTTTACTGGCACAGGAAAGAGCTTCCATATAAAAGCTACTTGGGAAAAACTAGTGAATACATGTGAATAACATACTGAATTCACAGGTCACAGAACAAGCACAGTGCCAGTGTCCACCTGGCCCAGCAACACTAATGCCAATCTTTAAAAATAAGAGACATACCTGACAAGAGGTATTTCTTAAAGAAATGAGCTTAGCAATGGCAGAGCTTTGGCAAGGTTAAGCAGCTGATTGTCTTAGTCCCTTGTGGGCAAACCATGAACAGTGTCTGTATAGAACTGACAGCACTGACGGACAATTTGGGCAAAGCAGTTGTTAATCAGTGTTCCTGTCAGAACACAACATATGTGGATCCCTCCCATAAGAAATCCATCAGCTTTGTTACAGCCTGTTAAAGCAGGTTAAAAATACTAAATCAGGAGAAAGACATAAAGGAGACCACATATTATCCAATAAAATGACTGCCAAATGCTTTTAGAGTCCCCCAAACATCAGAAATATCAGAGGGAAGTTCTGCGTAAAAAAGTAAATGCATCCTCAAAATAAACCCACTCTGACCCCCCCCGAAGTCAGAACAGTGAGAACTGAAAGGAGATGTGTGACAGGAACATCTCCCTTTAACTGCCACATCAGGGAGGGGGTCAGATCACCTTCGAGTGGGCTGAACACGCCCTGGTTCTCCACCTCCACCTGCAGAGCCAGGTGGGAGCAGTCCCGCAGGGGGATCAACGCGCCCGTCTCCGTCGTGAGGCCCTTGAGCCGCAGGGGCAGCTCCAGGGTTTGGCCAACACATGTTTCCACCTGGCAGGGAGTGAATTCCATCCCACTGGGCTCAGTGACATACACCTGGAGGGGAGAAACACAGCACAGAGGCATTTCAGAGCTCTTTGCCCAGAGCAGCCCAAGCCCACATGACCTTGGTGATCCTTTGACTGCCCCTCCCATAATTCTCTCTTCTGCTTTGCTGATTTAAGGTGTGGACCAGGCTGTGTAGTGTCTCCAGGAGGTCCCATCACCAACTGGGACGGATTTAACACCCAACCCTGACCTTCACATTTTGACTTTTTCACATCTGAGCTAGACCCGGCACAGTGAGCAAGGCTGCCCAGCCCCCATCACTCACAGCAGCAGGGATGTAGACATTAAAGGAACTAATGACCCAAATATTTCCTCAATGGCTTTTTTATCTTCTTTCTCACATTTCTGCTGGCAAAATTTTATAGATGTCCAGAGCTCAACAATTCCACACAGTAATATGCAGACATCTAAAATAAGTGAACAAGCATCTACTGCCTAATCCAACAACCTTCTGCTTCAGCAGGTAATCTTGGTTTGTATTTCCATCTGTTGATCCTGTACTCAGCTTTGTTCTTCTTCAGAGAACTGATCAACAACAAAATACAGAAAAAGATTGGCAGCAATAGATCTTCCATGCTGTTACAGAGGGTGGGGAGGCCCTGGCACAGCCCAGAGAAGCTGTGGCTGCCCCATCCCTGGAATGCCCAAGGCCAGGTTGGAGTAACCTGGGCTAGTGGAAGGTGTCCCTGCCCATGGCAGGGGGTGGGACTGGATGAGCTTTAAGGCCCCTTCCAAGTCAAACCATTCCATGACTCTATGGTTCTATAGCTGGTATGCTGATGAACAAGCCTTAACTGCATTGTTTTTCTGATTTGTTTTTCCATTACAGAATCCACCACAGACTGACCACATATTTCATAACAATCACTATGACCAAAGCTTTTATTTGCAATATCTTAACTACCTAATCTTCTGCAAATGGCTTCAGGACACCAAACCATATGGTAGAGAGTTAAAGATGTAATCTGTGTGGATTGACTACTCCTAAAAGTACTACTACTAAACTTGCTCACCCAGGTCAGTAAAAAGAACTCTGCAGTTACTCTGTGAAGAAAGCAGTTCCTAACACAAGAACAAAGGAATTCAAAAATAACCTATTCAGATTGTGCAACACACTGCTCTGAAAGCTCACATGGACACAAGGATTTTTTCTGTCCTCAGGCTTTGACTTATGCTTGACGATAACAAGTTTTAGCTGAAAAATCTTCATTCCTCTCTCTCTTGTTGTAACTGCTGCACTGCTAAAAAGCAGCACCCTGGGTTGTTCAGTGAATTATTTCAGAGCAAGTCTGTAAACTAAATTCTGAACAGATTTTAATTTGTGCCACTATTTTAAGAATTTCAGTCATTATTTTAAGGATGAAGTTTAGTACCTCTCAAACTCATTTTGCAGAATTGACATAAAAACTCTGAGCAAACCCCCAAGCTAACTTGCCCCTCAAAAACCCAGCATCAGTAGATGAAGCTGCTCCAAATAAAATTCAGTTAGAAATATCTTTCCCAAAACACATAAACTAAAAACACTGAAAAAAAGAAAAGAAGGGGGGAAAATGTAGGAAAAATATCTGTTTCCATAGTTCCCTCTTCATTATGGGACAGACTCGACCAAACACATTTTTCAACACTTCTGTGTTGAACACTGTCACATTTCCATTCCCATGTTTAGCTCTTTGCAAAAGGCACAGAGTTCAAGCAGAGATTAAAATCCTCCATTTGTGAAGGCAGCATAGTGCTGCTTCCCAGCAGCAAATATACACCACAGTAGTACTTGTAGTTTGTATTCTATCATGTTATAGATCCAGCTGCTCTCAAAAGCCTGCCAAGAATTTCATTAAGGAAATTTATTTGTGTCCAAAGGATAGAAGAAGATATCTCCAAATCAGCAACACTCTGCAGAAAAGTATTTTAGACTGTGGATTTGCAGTGTTAACCAGAGCAGCTTCTTCATCTTCCTTTGCACACTTGTTCCATGTGCTGTTCCTGGATTTTCTTCACTCCTCACACCCCCTGATCACCATGACCAAATCCTAAGAACAGGGGGTGATTTGCAGAAAGACCAAAAAATCCCTCTTGGGAGCCATGTCTTCCACTGCCATTTTCTCCTAATTTTCCTAAAATACTGTTTTTTCTTGGCCAGCCTTGGTCTCAGGATTCGTTCTGTGGCACTGTACTCACTTCAGGCACTTCTCCAGACAGGAATTTTCTTGCACATCCTGGTATCTGCCATCCTTTTATATCAGGGGAAAACACCCACTTGTCACCCTGCAGAATGCATTTTGAAGTTTGCCTTGTCTGCTTAGATGGTCAGACCAGGAGTAAATTACCATTTCCTCCTTGCACTCAAAACTTCCAACAAGGAAGTCAGGAAGGGGCAAAACTGGAGTGAAGTTCAAGCAGTGGACCCCTAGAGCACAAACTGAACTCATCACTTAGTTTCCCTTAGTTTCCACAGGGCAGGCAGGGAAATCTCCTGGGAACCTTTTGGAAGGGGAATGCCTATGGCATTCTCAGTTGCTTCGCTGTTTCCAAAACCCATATTCAAGAGTGATCAGGGAAAAAAGGAAGCCTTACCTTCATTTCTCCATAATGCAAGGGATTCTGGACATCAACTGCCTGAATAACACTGATCCCAGTATCACTGCCAGTTGTCATTACTCCTTTGACTGTCACTGTTGCAACAGCCTGGTTAGAACAGGACCAGCTGAAATTTCCACTTCCACCCCGAGCCTGGAATAGAGAGAGAAAATCTTGCAAAGATTTTATCAAGTATATGATTCTCACGTTTCTTTGCTGTCACACCTGTGAGTGTCTTGTGTGAAAACCAGGAACACACTGAGAATGGGGAAACACAAATAAAATAACACCTCAGAACTTCCAAATAAGCAAAGTGAAACAAGAGAGATGAGAAGATTACTACCCTTCACTCACTTGAATTTCAGCTTTCTTCATGCACACACCAGTGCTGCCAACCCAAACATCCCTCCTGCAGCTGCTCAAGCCTGGTGGGAGTCTCCAACTCCCAGCTGTGCTCACAGCCAGCACAGACCAGCACACCAGAGGGATAATCCTACTCCCCAAAACTCCCACTGTTCTCTGCTCTCATTTGGGGTCTCAGAGCTGCTGACACCCTGCACCTACCAGCTTCTTCCAGTGGGATCTGTGAAGGGATCTAAAGGGAAGAGAAAAGGAGGTGGGAGGCAGGGAGGGAATGAGGCAACAGGGGAAAAAAGAAAAAAGAGGGGGGAAAAGGTCACTGTTTTCTTGGCAATACTTCTTTATTTTTATGCTGAATATCAGCAGATCTACCTGCAGCCATTCAATAAAGTGCTGCTCCAGCAACAGGACAGTCATTCCATGAGGGAGTGAAATTCTACTACAGAAGGGTGAGAACCAGCTACTTGATATAATGGTCACATCAAGAGACACAAAGGATTCCCCACTGCAGGAGCCCCTGGCTGCCAGGCCAAGGCAGGATCTGCTGCAGGGTCCTCCTGTACAGAGGGAAGGGCCATAAACACTTGCCAGCACAGAGTATTGTCCTCCAGGCTGTGCAATCTCAGTTACTGGGGAACCACAATCATTAAATGCTGTAAAACTTGTAGATTGTAAACATCAGTATTAGGAGCTATAGGAAATGCCTATTGAGACAAATACTGTACAGGAAGGTATAATCAGAAAATGTTTAAAGCAAGTCAAAAAAAAGAGATGACTTTGACACTCCAAAATAGATGTCAAAGTTCCATCAGAGTAGAACAAGGGTGAACACTGGAGCAATTTTTTAATGTATATTGTTTTAATTTCTTTAACTTCCTCTGCATTTCCTTTAAACTGATTCATAATTAAAGTAAAAACAAACAAGGTGATAAAAAAGGACAGTGTGGAAAACAAGCAACTCTAAATTATGCAGGCACTTGGCTAATAACTTTTACCAGGAAAAGAGAATAAAAGGCAAATGAAAAGGAGTCTCATTTCCCTTTTTCCTTCCCTGATTACAGAAGGAGCACTGGACACAGACAAATGGATAAACAGGTAATATGTGTGACAGAAGGAGATGTACAGATGTGGTGAGAAAGGCTGAAAGCTTGCAGGAGTTCTGCACGTTTTGTAAAGGTATTTTTAATTAAAACAGAGAGATGAGCAGAAAACATAAACCAGAAATACCCAATTCTTACTAATTGTATGAAGTCTCATCTCCTTGCCAAACAAATATTCTGGCACAGCACTACATTTTTTCTCTCCAGCCCTGAGGAGAGAAATGATAAACCAGCTCTTATTACAGTCTAATAACTCCCCACAGCCTGAGCTGCTCCCTGGACAGTGATGCCTCCCCAGCACACAGCAACCTCCACATCCTGAACTTCCCAAAGCTGGCACTGAGCTGCTCCCAGGCATGGACTGAAGGAAGGCAGCAGAACCCACCTCAGCAGCACAGATATGAACAAAGCAACCACAACAAACCAGAGAGCAGACAAAGCAAAACCTTCCAGTCGTTCTGATACCATCTGGAGGGAGTTACTTCAGCTATAAACAGAATTTAGCTAGATCCAAAAACTCTCTTTCAACTTGTTTTCAGAAAAAGTCAACTCACCAATTTAAAACAGTCTGACAAACTCTGGAGTAGGAGGTAAACACTGATCTACAGGCAGGAACGACAGTGGAGCTGTGTGTGTACTCCTGTCAACAACCACCACTATTGTGGAATGGCCACACTGGACAAATGGACTCAGTTCCTACAAGTACCAACTGAAATGTTGGAAGAAAAAGGTTTCCATGTTTTTAATGAAAAAACTCACAGTAAAGTAAGAATACTGACACAATTACTACAGTGCCAGGAAGGAATGTTCTCTGGTGAGATGCTTCATTACATATGCAAGGTAAAGTGAGAGAAGAACAGAACTGTGAATGAGGTGGGAAACAAAAAAACATTTACTTTCCCTTACTGGGAAAACTCCACCAGAATTATGATGAAGCACTGAAAATGCATATTTGTACTAAGAATTTTTACCACACTCTGCTGGTGTGGTTGGGAATAGCAAGAACTAAACTGAACTAATGCCACAGGAAACAGAAGTACAGAGTAGCACTAAACTCAGGGCAGTTACCTTGGGATTTAACTGGGGAATGCAGCTTTATCCCTCTGAGACTCTCTTTACAGAATCACAGAATCATTAAGGTTGGAAAAAGATGTTTAAGATCATCAAGTCCAACCATCAACCCAGTTCACCACTAAACTGTGTCCTCAACTGCCACATGCAAACGTTTTGAACACTTCCAGAGACTCCACCACTGCCTGGGCAGCCTGTGCCAATGCCTGACAACCCTTTCCATGAAGAAGTTTTCCCTCATATCCAATCTAAGCCTCTCCAGGCACAACTTGAGGCCATTTCCTCTCATCCTGTCACTTGTTACCTGGGAGAAGAGCCTGACACCACGTGTGTCACTGCCTCTTTGTGTGTCACTGCCTCTTTCTGGATACCGTTGACTCGAGGACAGACCCAAAAGTCAGCACTACTTCTTGCTACCAGGGAGAGGCAGGAACTGTGCATCAAACACCTGAGTGCAGGGTTTGGGCATCACTGACCTGGGATAAGAGTCTGGTTGGGAAAGCACAATGTTCTTTCCCTTAGTTAGACTGGAGGCATGGGATACTGGGAGACAAGCCATTTGGTTCATGAAGCATATGGAACAACTGACAGCTTGGGAGAAAAAGACACACACATAAGAAACATATGGAAAAAGTCCCTTCTGCAAATGCAACTGAGGCCTTTGCCTCCCTAGAACTTTTTATTAGGAGTATGAGGAGTGTGGTGAGTGAAGGATACTGATGTCCAAGGTTGACAGAGTGCTGCAAATTCATCTTGTCATGCCCTTTTTGCAGTCACTTCCCAGTCCAATTCATACTTCCCACCCTTTCCAGCAAATGACAGCCTCTAATTATCGCTGTGAAGCTTTGTACCCAGGATGTTTCCTGGAATTCCAAACCACTCCATGCACATTTGTGCGGTGCATACACGAGGGGAGAGAGAAAGGGAAGGCAAGACAAGAGGTGAAAGTCAGTGGGGGTTTTATATTTGTTGGTTTCTTGGTGCTTTCTTTAAACTATACATTCATTCCTGTACCTAACATCCCATTAAATTCCTCCAAATACATTTTCCGATATCCCTGTGCCTGGAATATCCAAAGTCCACTCTGTAAGTGGTTTCAGGCCTCACTGTGCCTGCCTGAGCAGTACTCCCTGCAGTTGGATAGTTCTCTGGCATACCTGGATGGTGTACTGGTAGACTCCTGCTTTTGGCTGCCAAGGAAACGTCAGGATACTGGGTGACAGAACTATGGGAACATAGATTTCCACATCCTGCTGGTTCCGCACCGGAACTGGTAACGTGTGAACCCCTCCATCCTGCCAAAGGCAAGAGCACAGCATCACAGACGGCACCACAGGGCTTCCTACACTCCATGTTTAGTCCTCACGTACAGACAAGTTGTTGGAAACATCTCAGGAGAGAAAGGAACACTACTGAGGGTCACTCATGAACTGTGTTACGTGTGAGCAAACAGTCAGCTCCTGGCAGCAAGGTGTGCTACTGGATTCAATGAGGATTATTGCTATGGAGAAACAGGTGCCCTCGTTGATTTAAAAGGCAAACAGCAAGGAGAGGGACACTCTTTCACTACTGTTTTGAGACTGTGTCTGGGGAACCAATCTGGAGACTCAACACCTGTCTTTACTCCTTGCTTGTTCCACTCTGAGCACAAAGTTCAGCCCAAAAGACCCACTGCTCACCCCCCAGTCACTGGCCTTCACAGCTCTGCTGTCACTGCAATGCCACCAGTGCCACAACACACAGTTACTGCAGCTCTGAAGGAAAACTTTGGCACCTCCCACTGGATCCCATTCCACTCAAGAGCACCTCTCTGACACAGAGAATGACCTGGCTTCTCACATACAAATCTACTCCAGGAACCACTGAAATCATTTCACAGCAAATGGGTTGAAGTGCTGAAGTTTCAAGCAAAAGCAAGTCACTTGCACACCATGTGCCCTAGTTAGCCACATATTCAGCAGAAAGCTAATCAATACTAATTGGAAGAAATGTGCAGGCTGATACATTTGGCAGATTTTCATTCCAGCATTTAACATCACTTACCAAATGATAGCAAACTCCCTCAGTGTGAGTGAGTGCAGAGCAAGGCCAGGGTCTGACACTGGTGATCTACCACAACAAACTGTACAAGCCCTCAGCCTGAGAGGCCTTTGCCCCAGCCCAAAGGAATGGGATGTGCCTGCATGAGGACCTGCCACGAGAGAAGAGGTCAGTGCTGTGCACCACGGCCTGAACAGGCGCTTGCCACACGCCTGGGACCAAAATCCCACTCCTTATCTACACAAATCCTCTGCTGACTCAACTGAGCTCTCCTCAAGTACGGATTTTAAAATTTGGTTCTCAAACTGTTCAAACAAAGCAGCTCAGACTATGCAGTTCTTGGGTTTTCTTTCACTGTGAGGTCACTCCTGCACAGCTGAATGAATTTTCGGCCGGGCAGTGAAGCAGGAGAGCTTTGCTGAGGACGTACCCGATCGACCACTGCTGTCAGGGCAGCATCAATGCTGGTCTGCCCCTCCTTGATTGCCTTCACATAATGATATGATCCATTCAGAGAGGACTGCAGCACCTCAAAGTACTCCTTGGACAGCTCAGCATCAATTCGGATGTTCTAAAACCAGAACATCAAACAGAGATTGCCACAGGTAAATGACATCAAAACTGGACAGACACCCATAAACATAGAGCAAATCAATAACAAATCAATGAGAAAGCTATTGTTGAGCAACACAGTTCAAACACAT
The DNA here is from genome assembly GCF_003945725.1 of Corapipo altera. NCBI lineage: Eukaryota > Metazoa > Chordata > Aves > Passeriformes > Pipridae > Corapipo > Corapipo altera. Next base: position 100,208 of record NW_020884984.1, on the reverse strand, counting down.
CTTGCTGAAACAGATTGGAACTTTTCCCTACGGAAGTTTCAGTCTCTCAGTAAGGTTTTACCTTTTAGACACAGCATTCACTCCACAGAAAGTTTCCCTTTTTATATTACCAGCAACATGGAATTTAACATGAAACGTACCAATATTTCTACCAATGATTTATATATTACAATAATTTCTTAATTTTGCCATTCTTAAACAAAAAAGAACAAATACACTGCCTCAACAGCACACTGAGCTCAAGCTGAAACCCAGATCTGTAGCTCAAGAAGCCATTATGTGCAAATAAAATATCATTCCCATATTTTCCATATTCTGAAAAGTAATAACTTGATTTTATCAAATATTTAATAATTTATCAATATTTCTAAATTTATTAGATTTTGTTATTATTTTGATGTTTTATTGATGAATTTTATTTCATATTTACATAAATTTTATACAATAAATGATATAAGAACATACATTATATATACTACATAAATATATATTATATATGTTCTTATTATATATTATATAACATATATATAAAATATATATTTTTATATTTAATAATATATAATGATATAGATCTATTATATATTTTATATATTATATATATGTTGTTATATATAATGTTATTATTTTGATGTTTTATTGATGAATTTTACATCACATTTATAAAAATGTATTTAATAAATTATATAAAATATGTAATATACAAATTATAAATATTATATTAAAAATATAATTTTATATAATTTATATATTAATTTATATTAAATACTTTAAAAATTAAAAATATTAAATTTTATTACTTTCTTCTTCTTGCAAATGAACCATTTAAATTTTGTTTTCTTTGTGTATTTTTTTAAGAACGACGTATAGATTTGGTACCTAGTATGTGAAATTTAGAAAGAAATTCTTCTCTGTGAGGGTGGTTGGACATCCAAACCTGACATTCATTGTCCAGCTTCTTCCAGTTCTCTCTACAGCACTTAGGAATCCAATGGTTTCACGTGAATCACCCAGAGTGCTTTATTTTAAAAAGGCAGCAGCAACAAAACAAAGGGAAAAAAGGAAAAGGCAAGAAACAACACTCTTTGCACTGTCCTACCTCAGTGGAAATAGGAAACCACTCAACTAATTTCAAAGCAAGTCAGGATTCAGGAGACAGACACTGGGAATACATAAACATTTCAACTTACATCAGACAAATACACCTTATTGCTTGATTTATCATAGACATCGATTGTAATTTCATACAGCCTGCCCGTTTCCAGGACCCATCTGTCACCTGGATGAACTGTAAATCCTACAAAACAGGAGATATTGAACAGCACACACCAACAACATCTTTCCCTAATGGATAAAAGCATTTGGCTTCTGGTGCCCACACTCTGCAGATGAACATTCATTATTTAAAGCTGCTGAATACAGAGATAAAAGAAAATAGGTATTTAGTACTAAACCTATTTCACATCAAGCTACTTTTATGAATAAAATTACTTTTCTATGAAAAGTAACACGAGGAATGGAAGAGCGTATATACACCATGAAAACCACAAAAGCAAGGCAAGAAATTATATTAAGCAATCAAGAAAATCAATACCAACCTAAATACCCAGGATTTACCACATAGATAGTGCTGTTGGGCAGCCTGGACACCCCCTGCATGTGGATACCTGGAGTCTTAGTAAAGGAACACAAAAGTTTAGTCAAAAGTCAAGATCAGCTTATTCCTGGGGCTCCTTGTGCCTCTTTGGCCACTTGGAGCTAATTTTGAATTGGGAATAAATGTTATCCCCACTTCCCTGCATGGCACTGAGCATTCTGGAGAGATTTCACTAGAGAACATCGTGCTTGAAATACAAAAATGGAATAAAGCCCCATCACATTTCCACAGCGACTGAGGGGAACAGACCTGACTTAACTGATCTTTTTCCAACCCAATTTCTTAGAGCACTCCAAGGCATCTGACAGCTCTGCTGAGCCTGAATTCCCAGCAGAGCTGTTTCCCATGGCTCCACCAGCGCTCCTGATTTTCAGGGCTCCCGGTACAAACAGGGATAACGTTGCAAAGGGTGGAAAGTTTGTCCCCTGGCAGGACGCTGGGGGTGGGAAGGCATCCCGAAGGAAGGATACTCTTGTGCACCAGGAGCAGGTTGGTGTGGCCCTGCTGCAATGCAGTGACAGTGGAGGTTGCCTGGTCCAAGCTGGCAACGGGCCGGGTTGGATCTCCCTCGGGATCCAGGATGTGGTTCTGGAGCTGCAGCTCATACTGGTCCGATGGCATCGCTATTTCTGCATGGAAAACAAGACAACACGGGAAACGAGAAAAGCAAGTGTGTCACTGCCTGGCTGCTGCTAATTATTGCTGATTATTTTCCATTGATGCTGAGTGCACACATTAAATCTGCAGTTTTAATGTCCTGTAGAAACAGCATTTCTGTCATTGTATCAACACACACACAAGATGAGCTTCCTGCCAGACTTCAGTGTCTTTGATCTGCAATTTCCAACTAATATCAGCTCACTATTTAGACCTAACATCCAAGTAATTTCCAGCCTCACAAGAAAGAAGGAAAAAAAAAGGGAAAAAAAGAGAAAAAAGGAAAAAAAAAAAAGTTAAAGCATTACACTTTTAAATGGGCATAAAGCCAACCAACCCACCCTTATAGAGGCTCTCCTTTGTGGAGCAAATCTATCTGCCAATAAAACATTTTCTCTTAGAAAAGTTACTAATCTGAATTTGATTTAACTAAGAAAGTCATTCAGATTCTCAGTGACTGTGAAATAAATGAGTACATCTAAAATGCCAGTGTTGGTTCCTATTCTGAGTTACCCTCACCTTCACATCCCCCATAAATCTGCAAGAGTATATTCTTTATAGTCCCAATTTTTTTGACAGAAAGAACTAAACAGCTGTATCATTGTGTGCCTTAGGAAAACAGTATTAAATATTAACAAAGTAGTTTAAATACAATTAAAAATTTCTCAGCACTTAATAATTCACACAAAGCATTAAAAAGTAAAAATAAGAGAGAACGGAACCAACCTGTGATCTTCCCTTGCCTCATTTTCTGAACTCTGTACTGAATTGATGTTCCTACCAGCAGATAAATGTCATATACTGGATTTAAAAGGATGTTTTCCAAAATAAGCAATCTGACTTCTGCAGGATGTACATCCTATCAATGGAGGGAAAGGAAAAAAACAAAAAGTAAGCACATTTAGAGCAGCTCATTTGAAGCAGACCAAGCAGCAGGAACTAGAAGTGAAAAATATCACTTGCTGCAATTGGCTCTTTATTTTCGCCTCCAATTTTGTCACAACAGGGCAATGCAAGGGACAGTGAATGGCACAGAGACCTGCTCTGTGCACACTGTGAAGGATAAGGAAAAAAATCGAGTCTCTGTGAAGATCATTTTGCTTCTGTTTTCCAGAGAATACAGAAAAACTTGAGACAGATGCTCAGTGATCACTCAGCCAGAAATTCATCCTCCCCACTGTAAAACATGGTACCTCCAGGCAGCACATCCATTAGAACTGCACCAAGGAATCCACATCCAACTCACTGGTCTATTAAATTAGGAATACAACAGATAATTGTATAAATTCTATTACAGCTGTTTGAGGGATGTTCACTGAAAACGTGCAGTCTGGCAGCAGGGGGAGATTTAAAGGAACTACTAAACCAGAAAGAGAAAAAAATTACTAACACAACAATATTATTTCACTTCCCTCACAGTATCAGCTCAAAAATAATTGAGAAATATAAATATTAAACCAGAAAACTAAGCAAGCTACAAGCATTCAAACCCCCAAAAGTCAGTGATATCATGTAGAGCAAGCACATGTATTCAGCACAATTAGGCAGAGCTGTAACAAAGCCACAATTCTTAAGAGGCACTACAATTTGTGTCCCCTGACTAGTGTTACATACATGCAGATAACATTTTTGTGGAACACCTTCTACAGGTATGGGTCAGATAGGCCAAGGCAATTCTACTTTCAGCAGAAACATGAAGTACAACCTGTGGTAGCAGAAATCTGTCAAACCAGACCTGCAGACACGAGATGAAGTTCCAGAGAAGGATTTTTAAGGAGCAGTGTTAAGCTGACAGTAGCACGATGCCAAGTACTTCTGGAAGCCACAAAAACTCTCTCAGGTGTTTGTAAATTCTGTTACGGGCAAAACCAACTCTGTCTGCAGAGCTAAACGAAAAACTCATCACCAGAAGTTGTACAGAAAGAACCATCCCGGTCTCCAGAGCAGCTGGAAGAGCAGCCAGCACTGCACTGAACACCCTGGTGGCACTGACATTCCCTTCCCTGGAAACCAGAACCTCAGGAGGCAGAACTGGGGATCAGAAAGTGTTCACAGGATGGAAATAAAGGTATATCCAACAGAGCAATCCTTGTTCTAGTCATTTATTTACTGAGAAAAAGAACAGAAGTGTTCTAGTTGAGTCTTTTTTAAAAGCGTAAAGGGCCAAATGCTACGATTCTAGTTACATATACAGTATGAATATCAGGAAAAATAAAATTGTGCAGAGGCATTTGGAGTGTGTTTCTCTGCCACAGGGCCTTCTGTCAGATGTTTACAAATGATTTCTGGCACATGCACCAAACTCCAGCCCCTTCTGGGTGATGTGGGCTACAGAGTCAATCCACTGTGGCAGAGATGCAGCACTGAGATCCACAGTGGAGATCCACAAACATGGCAGGGCAAACTCAGAGAGCTACTGCAACACTGGACTGTAAGATTAAATAATAAAAAATTCAGGATGAACACAAGTTTCTTACCTTATAGACACTTTCCTGTAGTCTTGCTTTTAATTTAGAACTCCCTGTTTTCATTCCAGACACCAGAATGGTATCTCCTTGCTTGGCAACTTTTTCCATCTCTAATATATAGGACGGTGGGATGTAAGTGGATTCTAGGAACTTGAGGATACTGAAAAGTGAACCAAAAAGTGAGCAGAGAATTGTTAAATGATCTTTGTAAACCCACAGAGAACCCAGCATCTATTCCCAGCTACTTCCATTTTTAAGCAAATTTAAGATGTCTGCCTAGGACCAGATATCCAAATTTTCCTCATTCTTGAGATATCTGCAGCTCATTTCTGTGACTGATAAAAGTCTGTCTGAAGCTGCTTGTGGGCTTTCAAGAGCTATCAGAAGACTGCACATGTTGTCTACAATGACCCCTCCAGATGGTACAGTAGGTGTAGACTGCAGAAACTATAGATTATTGTGGAACAACTGATATGAGAAACTCAAAGGTTATATTTATAAAAGTAAGAGCTTAACAAACCCAGAACATAACTTTGACCCCCATGGAGAAAGCAGGATGCATTTAATCCATGACTATGGAAATGGTCTACCAGTAGAATACTTGCAGTAACTGTTAGAAATTTCAATGAGATGTGACAACAGGGAGGGAAGGGATTTGCCATGAACAGGTAAATGACAGGACAGCAAGGAAAGAGCATCATGTTTTCCAGGTTGCCAGCTCTCATGTGCACATCATGTACTTGGCTTTATGTGACCTTCACAGCAAAGGCAGTAAAGCCACATGGAGAACAGACACAGATTTTAACATATTTGTGACAGTTCATCATGTATTTTGCAACAGAATATTGTTATGTTATCATAGCTATGCTAAGAGTAGAGCATAGACCAATATTAGTTTGGTTAAAATCACATCTCTATCAAATACTTCAGTGAAACTAAAAGCTCCTATGGACCAGGACTTGGATCCCCAGTGGGAGCCATTCCCTCTGGCTCTCTCACATCTGCAGCTTCAGGAATATCATGGGCTTAACAGGCTTTCCCCAGGTAAAGCTCTGGGTTTGTTTCTCCAAGGCTGCAAAACTGGACTCTGTGTTTACCCAGTAGCAAAGAGTCTTGTTTGCTACCCCCACCCCAATTGCAGTGTGTTTGGAACACAGGTTTGAGGATGGAAGTTCACTCTCAACCACTCTGCTCGCTCTCAGAACTGGTTTCTCCACATGCTGCTCACGCAATCATTATATGAACATAAAGCCAGTTTCTGTAAAGGATTTCCTACATTACTTCATGTCCCTCAATTTACCTACATTTTGCTCTTTTCTGAAGACACTGAACCCGCTGGTGCATGAGTGTGAGTCTATTCCAAAGGAAGTTTTGACTCAAGCTGTACTCAACAAGTGTCTGTGAACTGTTTGGTGAGAAAAACCCGTGTTTCATGTGTTTACAGTCTGGTAAATTCACACAGATCAGGGACACATTTTTTCTACCAGCATTCATGTTGAGCAAAGTCAAGATTCACCAGGACATAAAATATGAGGAATATTAACATATTGCTGCTAAGTAACACATCCTGGTGTGCTGACACCAGTTGGTGACAGTGCAAAGACCAAACTCCTGGAGTCCAAACTGGAAATATCCCACTGAGGCACTGCTAAGCAGCCTTCAATCCTGATGGGCTTAATAAAGGGGGACACTCACATTTCTCTTTGAAACCACTGAAGAACAGAACAATGAAGTCTTCACTGTAAAACTAAATAGTGAACATGCTTAATAAAATAATAATTGAAAAACCCCATCACCAAAACAGACACCACAGATGGACTGGTGTCAAATGTAGGAAGGAAAATATACTTTAAAAAAAGTAATCATAGAGTCTGGATTCTATTCCTATCCCTGCCACAGGTGAGTTTTCTGACTTTGGGGCACGAATTCCACTCCCATTAAATGGAGGCAATATTTCCATATTATACAGAAATGCTGAAAAACACTCACATTAGTGAGCTGTAAAGCACTTCCAAGATCTTTGGACAGAAGTTCCCACAAAACACAGCACTTTAAACTCCAGTAGTGAACTCGGTCTGTGGGTCAGTACAGATGATGAACCAAGCACCAGGGCTTTCTTATCAAGCAAGTGCTTTGTATTCACTGCTGTGTCTGAAAGACAATCCACTGAACACCTTCACTGAACACCTTTCATTCAATTATTCCACCTGGCCCTGGGAGCTGTATCTGGCTCACAGGCAGGCACTTGTTCCAAGCCAATTTAAAGTTTAGCTACTTTCAGAACTACTTCAACACCAGGACTAAGTGTTGACTGACATCTGTAACTCTTCAAGTTCAGAGAGTTCCTTTCTGAAACAGAACCTCTCTTTTCCTTAAAAAAAAAAAAATAAAACTGCTGAAATCCTGAGATAAGTCTTACTGCTAACTCTTCCTTTTGCACAAGATGTTTCATCAAGATCAACAACTGCATCTATTTATTTCTAACTGTTCCATCAGAGCTGCTCATGAACACTATCAGTTAAAGTACACAGGGATGAGAGTGCCCAGGCTGTTGATCTGGCACTGATAAAAAAAACAACCTGAAACAACTGACTCTTAAGCACTATTATTTTAGGCCTCAGTTCAGTAAACTGCCTGGACACAGGGAAATGTTTATACACCCCAAACTGACAGAGCTGGAAGTTCAGAGGACAGTGGAATGTCCTTACCGTAAGGCACTGTGGGAGTCTGAGAACCCTCCGGCCTCGGGGTCCTTCACTATGGTCCAGTCAAACACCAGCCCTGCCAACGTGCTGAACGTGTTCCCTGGAAATCAAACACTGCCATTAACACCAAACCACAGAACAAGCTGAGAGGCTTCCTGGGACATACACCAGGACTTATTCCCCCAGGGAATTTCTCAATCTTACCCCTACAAGAAGAGCCACTGGTATTTAGTTAAAAATCACAATCCAGTTGTGTCTTTTCACCTTCTGCAACACCACATTCCACTTGACGTTCTCCACAAAGCCCACAAGGAGGTAAGTGCAGGTGTGCCCACCTCCCCTCCACCTGCCAGCCCCTAAGGCACAAACCACCTTTCCCCTCTGGCCACAAAGGCCTTACTGCTTCTCGGAGGTTAGCAAGATAGATAAAAAATCCTGCTAAACAACCTTTCATTTCGAAACATGCAGATCTGAGACACCATTTGGGTAACTTGATTTCACAGCACCAATGAACTGCAAATGTCCTTTTGGTTATGAGCACAACCACGACTTATCCACAACAGTCAGCCTTCACTCCAAGAGCTCAGACTGAGCACCTTCTTTCCATAAAACGTGAGCCACTAGAACATGAGAAACTGTAAATGTTAAGGAATAGCAGAAGGGAATAAACAGGCTGAAAACAAAGGTTTAACACAATCACATTCAAGCATAAGGAGCTGCCAGTCTGAAGATCTTTCAATCTTCAAGATGAATCTTGCTGTGAACTGCAGTGTCCACTGGCACAAATGAATATGGAACACAAATCCCAGTATTAACCATATTTTAAAATATATTTTCATTTGTGTGACTCCCTTTGACATTCAAATTTATATTTCTAAAGAAAGAACCAATGCAAATCTATCACTTAATTCTTATGCTTAGAAGTGATGCCATTTTTAAGCCACCAGTCAGCACAATGCACAGCCTGTGTTATTTCTCCCATTTCTACACAACTTCCTGCAAAGAGTTCCAAATCCCAAATAGCCAGGAATTTAGACACAAACCTCCAAACACACAAGGCAAGAGAAACAAAAACTGATTGAAACTCGATTATTTAACATGCATTCAAGTCTAACTTTAATGATGCATGTTTTAGCCAAAAAAATACAAACACACGTTTTTAAGTCTTTCTCCTTTAACTCACCTCTAGTTAAGTCATAATAAAATAACTTGAGCAAAAGTTCAGCACATAAAAGAAAACAACATGACTTTTTCCTCCCTCTACATTCTACACTTAATTTGGCCAAAGTTCTCCCTGATCATCTTCCTCTCTTGCATTAACAATCTTTGAAAAGTAGCATTTGAGGACTGAGTTTGTCTTTGGAGTGGTTTATTAAAAACATTCACAGAAAGCAATTTGGATTAATCTAACTGAGAAAAAAATACACCTTAAGAAAAAATAATTAGAATATATTTATTTAAAAAAATTACTGGAATATATTTATATATCTAAATATACCTATACATATGGAAGAAAATGGAAAAAAACTATTCCTGAACATATATTGATATTCACAGGAGCAGAACATCAACATTAAGAGTGGTCTGACCCACACCAGATGTAAGATGTAATAATTGTCATCAGTTCCAAACAAACCCTCCTTGGCACATCCCCAGGGTCTAATTAAGGACTTTACATGGTGGGGAAAAGGCCATGTTCCTGCACCATGGATACCCAACCAGCTCACACACAGCATCCTCCCCCTTCCTCTCACACAGGCTGCACTAACAGCCCTGACACCTGTTCTTTGTGCAAGTTTTCAGCAAACCTAAGTACATTTGCTGCCATTGAGCTGGAGAATTATTTTATATTGATTTTTTAACCTTCTAAATATTTTTAAAAAAACATTCAGAAGTGCCTTATTCTAGAGTCTCTTTTCCTGAACAATTATATTCTTCAGTAGACTCACTGCTGCTCTTTAATGTTTTTATTTTAAAGTGTGCCCATAAAGTCCACTGAGAATCCAGTATTTCCAAAGGTCTCCCAAGGACAGATCCCCAGGTTATTTGGGTCAAAAGGAACTGATTTTGTGAGCCCCTAAACTTAGATTGGGAAGTTTAGTCCTTGTAACCCACACCTTGTTTCAGCCATGCAGATGAAACACTCCTGTGGGTTCTGAGCCACTGCTGCTCTTCAGACTCTGCCCTGAGCAGCTTCCAAGGCAAACCTCCCACAGAGCACACTGAGAGTTTGCACAAACACTGAGCCAAGAGCCCACTGCCACACACAGGATAAACCACAGATTTACCTTTCATTATTACCATATCACCACACTTCACCTGCCATTCCTGGGCTACCAACAGTGTAGGATGGGCTCAGTAAGTACCCAACACAAACAATTCAACCTTCTGCTTTCAGCCCAGTAGTTGTCCTAAAAATCACTTGCTTTGTGTGTCATGTGTGCATAAAAATTCATTGTTGAAACCTGAGCATGAAATTTGTACCAGGTCGTGGTTCTTCTTCTGAAGACAGTATGAAAAGCAGAAAAATTCTGCTCCTATTAAATAATTATGCCTTCAGTCCAAAGGCACTGACTCTTACAAGTCTAAATGGTACTTCCCAAAAGTGGGGTTTTGTAGTAATTAAGGGATAGTAATTAAGCAATAGGTGGTTGATCTTCAACATCACCTCTGAACCTGCTGTTTGATGCCTGATGGGGCTCAGATAAAATGTCCTCTTGCAAAATTCTTTAGACTACTGCAGTTCAAAACAAAAAAAGAAAGAAGGACAGACCAATTCCAGTGTATTTTGCAGAGAACTCTCTTTAAATTACTCCACTTGGCTTCAATCAATCAGCTGTGTCATAAATACAACCACTGCACACATCAGACAATTACACCTTTCAACAGAGATTTCATCTCCCACCACCACATCTCTTACCTTCCGAATCCAAAGCCAGAATTTTGAGCTGCAGGGGGGAATCCTCAAGGTAGAGCTCTCTCGTTGTGGACACAATTTGGATGCCATGAATTAGATCAACTATGGCATCACAGCGAAGCACTTGCCCAGTCCCTGCAAGAGACACCAGAGAGCCCCTGAGATCCCAGCGCTGCACGTGCTCCCCGAGGGCACCACCAACACAAAAGGCACCTCCCATTCCGGCAGTGACACCAACCCCCACACTGAAGGAACTGAAACTGTGTCATGGCCTTGGGGACAAAATGGTGCTCAAGTGCAGTGGTGGCTAAGAAAGCAAGAACAGCAGTTCCCTTAAATCTTCAGAAGCTCTGATTTCCATCTCCACCACCACTTACAGGTGGTGTCTCTCAGGACACAGGCAGGGTTTGTACAGTGCCACGCTCAGACCTGGTTCATGGCCCAGAGAGCTTAATGGCTTTTACCCACAGACCATAAACCCCCATAAACTCCTTCACTGCGTGACTGCAAGGCACTTAATTGACTGTCTGGTTTTTTCTGTCCCTAGAAAATCTAACCAGGTACATTTTTGACAGACACTGTCACACATGAAAGGCAGTGGCCAGCTTTTGAAATGCAAAATGAGTTTGCATTACTAATTTTCAGTATATTGCATATTTTAGTCACCCTCTCTATTTTATTTTTTTTACGAATTACTCTTCTCCTGGATGTAACATTAACACCATTAACAGTCATCTGAGGCCCTTAACAAACAGCAGTTAAAAGCTACACCCACAGAAAGTCTAAAATGACCGTGCACATGAAGGGAAGTTTCTCGCTTGTGCCGCTCCTGGAGGGCAGCAGGACGCCCAGCAGCAAGTGGTGCAGTCACAGCCGTCAGGACTCACCCGTATCCTCGGCGAAGATGATGCTGGTGAGCCGGCTGGGCTGGGAGGACCGGGCCTGCACCAGCGCCCGCTGCGAACACTCGTCCTGGCCCAGGGGCTCCACACTCGCCACCTCCGGCCGGCTGGAGGACCTGCAGGGAGGGCGGGTCAGTCACTGCTGCACGGCAACCGGGGGCTGGCTGGAAACCCCCGCGACAATCCACACGGGGCACGCTCCACGGGCAGGACCCCGCTGTGGTAGGAGCTGGATGGCAACAGCTCCTCGCGGACTCCAGCAAACGTGAGGCTGAGAAGGGGAGAGCCCAGGGCAGAGACCCCCAGACAAACACAGCCCTCCCTGCACCACGGCAAGTTCACCCCCAAACACAATTCAGTCGGCCCAGACCTGCACCCAGCTACTGAACACAGCTGCAGAGCCTGACTGCTGACCAGCTCCGGTGTGGAACAAGCACAAACACACACGGTACTGAAGGGAAGGTACAAGACTTGCTCCATTCACCACCTGTAACTGCATTTTCAAAACAAGTTTGAATCAAAGTTCTGAAAAAACTGGAAGCCTTCCCCAATGATAGAACATCACAATTACACGTTTGCTATGGCCAGGGGCTCTGAAAACAAGAAATGTTTTTTTAATCAAGAAATAAAAAAAGATTTAGTCTGTTTAGCAGAAGGATGTAACACTGTGTTTTAAAATTTGCCAAGTACCTTCTTCTACCTTAATGTTCTGAAGTTTGCAAGGAAAAGTTTGTTGTTGAACCTCCTGAGAATTTTGTTGTCTCTCCTGCACAGTGCCCAGAGTGAATCAAACCATCTTCCCCTAAACCCACTGAGCTGTCTGGGGCACCACAACGTGGAGTCCAGCTCTTGCTACTCTGTGCCAAAAATGTCAAGGAAAAGAACATTTTAGAGTTATTAAAAACTAAGCCTCTTGAAATCAGAGCAGCAATATGCATCTGAGGGCTAAATGTAGAGCAAGTGAGATACCCAAGCAGGCCGTGCCCCTTGCAACTGTCTACAGATCGTTCCCCTGTGCCTGGGATGAGCTGGCACTCAACATGTTGGACAGTTGGGTGCCCTGGGCTGAGCTGGGACTGGCCTTGGGTCCAGATGCCTCTCACAGCTCCTGCTCATGGTCAGCCTGGAGCTGTGCAGGGGGAGCAGAGCCAGCACCCCGCGAGCTGCTGAGGAGTCCAGAGCCCCAAATAGCCCTGGCTGTGTGCTCGGGGATCCGGGGTGTGCTCAGGGATCCTGGGTGTGCCATGGGGTCCTGGGTGTGCCCAGGGATCCTGTGTGCCCAGGGATCCTGTGTGTGCTCAGAGATCCTGGGTGTGCCCAGGGATCCTGTGTGCTCAGGGATCCTGTGTGCTCAGGGATCCTGGGTGTGCCCAGGGATCCTGTGTGCTCAGGGATCCTGGGTGTGCCTGGGGATCTGGTGTGTGCTTGGGGATCCTGAGTGTGCCATGGGGTCCTGTGTGCTTAGGGTTCCTGGGTGTGTGCTCAGGGATCCTGTGTGTGCTCGGGGATCCGGCGTGTGCTCAGAGTTCCTGGGTGTGTGCTCAGAGTTCCTGGGTGTGTGCTCAGAGTTCCTGGGTGTGCTCAGGGATCCTGGATGTGCTCAGGGATGCAGGGTCACAGCTCTCACAAGGGCCCTTTGAGGGATTCAAACAATGAAAGGCAGCACTGACTGTGAGGAAGCTGTTGGGGAATTGCTCTCCCTCCGATGAAAACACTGCCCTCTCTGGTAAACGCAATCCAAACCGGGCACTGAGTCCCCTCCTGGGAAAGATGGGAACCTGAATTGCTTTAGACTTTTCTTCTGGAGGATGTTCAAAAGTGTCTACCTGGGAAAAATCCTGCAGGAGGAATCCAGCAAGGAGCAGGATGGAGTTCCAAGCAGCACCGTACATGCCTGGAGCCCAGACACGGGTTTCACCTACTTCTCTTTCTGGCAGAACCAAACAACCACACCAGAGAAGAAATACATTTCTTGTTAACTAAAACTGTATCCTTTAACAAAATAATACATCCCAACACCTCCAGTTATGGGAGAGTTCACAGCTGCAGCCCAGGTGAGCATGGACCAATCTCCTTGTAGCCACTGGAACGAAACTGCAAATCCTGCTTCCAACCTTAAGCTCCCAACAATGTTTTGCTTACATAAAGGGCAGTTTTAAGGGATTTTAAAACAACAGTAGCAACCGCTGACCCAGAAATTTCACAGTATTTTATCTGATCCAGGAAAAAACAGCCCACAGCGGTATGCAATGAGCAATTTAAACACCAATTAGAAGCTTAAACCTGAAAAATGTTTGTTATATTCTATTCTATATACCTAAGCAATGTACACAAATATGTGCCTATTTTTTATAGTAGGGTTTACACTGTTTCTAAAATAACATGATGTTCTATATTATTAGCATACTTAACTTCACTCTGTAGAGATTAAAAGTGAACAATTACTTATTTTCCTGTAGCTTTTCATGCAGCCATAAAACAGTTTTCCAACATTTAGCAAGCTTCTTTAAACAACATTAGCATTCACAACCAGTAAGGCTTTTCCTGTACTTGGCTGGATAGCTTTTGAATCTGAGCATGTGGATCTGACTTATTCTGTATGCAGGTATTTTTCAATAAGTGTTATATGCATGGAATTGACTTTTATTTAGCTCTTTACATTGCTTAATATTCTCTGCCATTCGATTTTCTGTTATTGAGGGGTTTGCATTCTTACAGTCTGGAACTGTTTGTGTTTACAACACAACAGGGGTTTCACTGTGGTTTGTATTTGTTCTTTTAATATCTGGCTATGAATTGTAATAAAAAACCACTGCAGTTTGCACTAATAGAGGTGTTGTAAAGCTGAATCCAATTACAGGATACTTTTCAGATTAGAAAAAGGGAGAAGCAAAGATCAACAAAAATTAAATTTTAACTGCAAACTTACATGCACTCCACAATTACAAAAGAACTTCAAGCTTTTACAACTGAATGCCAATTAACTCCTAGTTGTCACTGCAGAAGTGAACCTGAGATGAGACACTACTTGGCCTCTCAGAGTACTTTAAACTAGGAGGTAGAATATCAACTGGATTTCTTCTTTTAATAAAAATTTTACTGAAATAGGCCTTTCTGAGGCTTGGTTTACTATGGATTTACATTTAAAAACAATCTGCCTGGCTCCTGCTTTTTACACGAGGACATATCTGATTTACACATCTGATGAGCCCTCTGTCATTCAGCAACATCCAGAGCACATTCCGGTTTGGATGCAGGACCAAGCACAGAACGGAGAAGGCACTAATCAAACAGGCTGGATACTCCAGTGGCACTGCTCTGGGATCACTGCTGTCTCCTGGATGGGCAAGAAAAAGAAACCTTGGCTTTAACTGACAAAGACTCTTCCAATGACAGCAGCTCTTCAGCAGCACGTCAGGGTGTGAGATTGAGAGCTGGGCCTGTCAGAGGTCAAAATTAGATCCCGAGCAGCCAGCAATGGGAAGCATTTCTGGCACCAGCTCTGGATCCCATGCCAGCCTCTCTCTGCAAGAAAGAGCAAGGCAGGGAGGAAGCAATAGAAAAAAGAGTGAGGAGGTGAGGGGGAAAAAAGCTGACAAAAGTCCCAGTATTTCTTTCCCTCAAATAAAGCCCTCCTTGCTGAGCAGTCAATGACACTTGCAGAGAGGCTGCCACTCCTCTCACTGGTTTCTGTTCCATTCATGGTTTCCATCCCCCCTCCCCACCCCCAGACACAAAACCCTGTGCCAAGATTGTATCTACAGATCTCCCCAAACCCATGCCTGTATTTTTGAATCAACTGTTCTGTAATACCACATGTCAATACCTCCCTGGATTATGCTTAATTTATTTATCAGCTGGTTCAAAGATCAGGCACCTGATACTGTTTCCCTCCCTAGCATTTCTGATTTTTATTGCTCCAGATTTTATATTGTTCTACCAGCTTTTCACACTCAACTCAACTGACTGAATCAGCAAAAATCCACCTATGTGGAGCTGCACCAGGACTCTCCATGAATTTGATCTTTTAGAATTTGTATTAGATATTTGGGCAGATATGTAGCCAGAAGGAAACTGAACAGTAAAAGTTTCCAAGAGCTTGGCAAGATTGGATTGACCAATACACCAGGAACCTCATTTCTAGTCACTCTTGGGACTGACAGAAAAATGAAAAGTGACACAAGAGGCAAAAGAGCATTTGGGCAACAGTAGTTGTATGATAAAAAACAGATTCCCAGAGAATCAAGGATATGGGAACTGAACCCATTCCAAAGAAAAGGCAGAAAGGGAGCCTGGCAGAGTTCCCTCCACTCTTCAGGATTTTTAACAGCCCACTGGCAGATTATGTCTCTATTGTTCACTCAATCCTCTCCTAGGATGTTTCTTACTGTACTGTGAAAATAAAAAGCAGCAAGAAAAAAAATTAAAATCCTCCATCCAGGTCTGCTTTAAATGCAAAAGGAAGCATCACACAGCACAGAGTGAGCCAAGGATGGAGCTCCTGGGATTTTACACTGGTGATCAGCTGGCATGCCCATTAACTTCAAAGGAAGCAGAGTTAAGCCAGTGCTGATAGTTCCCAAAATCCAACACAGATGCCCAGCTGAAACTTGGACATTTTGTCAAATCAACTGGTGCCTAAAATCATTTTACCATAAGTGCTTCTTTCCACCACATTTCTAGGTGCATGAAGGAAAACAGCTTGCACACCAGTGACAGTCACCTTCCAACTAGGAGAGTGCAATAAATAAAGCTCAGTCTACACAAGTTGTTCTGAAATAAACTTAGCCTGACTGCAAATTAGGAAACTAAAAAATGGCATTTACTGCCAAACACATATGTCCCATCTTGCATTATTTCAAATGTTGAAACTTCCCACATGTGTCATCACCAAGGTGAGACCTGCACCCAGACAGAGCGAGTCTTAAAACATTTCATGGGTGCCCAGCAACGAAAGCAGGTAACTCAGAAACCACCACCACAACTGCCAGAGATGGGGCTGTTGGTCTCACAGCAAAACACACCTCAACGAACTGATACACACTTTTAAACACTGCACACATCTCACGGAGCAGTAAGATCAATTTACAAGCCATGCCAAAAACATGACAAGGAGCTGGACAATGAGCTCTGCCAGCTGTGTGTTGGGTTTGTGCTCTCTGGAAGGACCTGTGCATCACACAGCTCAACCACCACTCCTGGCTCTCTCCCTCCGGCACTGCCCCTGCTCCTCTCCTCAACCCGGCTGATGGAACCGAGTCAGTGAGGGCTTCAGTAGCACACCTTTTATTTAAGGTGGCGATTAACTCCTCCTCGCTACATTGGCAACAGCAGCGGTCAGGGCCATTATCACCTGTGAACAGCCTCCTACAGCTCTAACCTCACTCAGCAAAACCTCTCCCTTCAACGGTTCAAACCAGTCAGTTGAACGTCTCAAAGCCAACTCCTGAAACCCAGACCTTCCACCGGCTCTCATCACACATCTCAATTCTACACTGTATGAAATTCTGTTACAGACATGTAAACATATCTGTAATTTCTGCTATAAATACCCAGCCATGCTGTGTACCTCGGGGGAAAATGTTTATTTGTTTTGTGTGTGTCCCCCTCCTTCAAAGGCAGGTATCAAGGAGAAAATTTTGCTGCTGAATGCTTTCATTCTTCCAGGTGTAATTTCTGGATTAAGGTAATTAACAGATAAATACAGACGTAATTTAAATGCTAAATATATCCACACACACTGTGTTTTATCCCTGAAGATAGTACCATGTACAATATTTACAGATGGAAACACCGTATGCTTTGAAAACAAAGCTTTTCCAAAAAATAATTTGAACGTAAAGGCAACCCAAACTGCAGAAGGCACGAGCATCTTGAAAATCAGAAAATACTTTAGAGCCATGCTTGTAACTTTATCATTGCTCCCAATCTGCTGGGATGGTGATAGAACTTGACCTTTTCCCCTTTGAATCACTGGAATTCTCAGAGACTGCTACAATCACTTTGAAAATCTCCTGCTTTCAGAGGAAAACTTGAAGCCTCAAAGGGAAAATGGAAAGAAATAAGGTCACAATGTGCCATAGACTGTTTTCACGAAACTGGACACTCAGATACGAATTCTGAATGTTTGAGATGAGTAATGCAGGCCCTCAAACAGTGTCTTTTGAAGTCAGATGCTGCTGCACAAAACCAGCTTTCACTGGTACCTCTAAACTCGAAATTAACGGTATTATACAACCTCAGTCCCCTCTCCAGACACAAAGGGCCTGAATCTTCCCATTTCCATTCCAAAGCCCTGGTTTTCTGCATGCAAACCCACCCACCACTTTGAAAATATGAGGCAAAGTAACCACTTCTGAAGCCATTACATTTGGGACTTCCTCACTTCTTCAGCTTAACAGCCCCCCTCCGGTAACAGCTCTTCCTGACAGCTCTAACAGGAAGGCACAGCAACCCTGTCAGCAAGGGCTGTGGAGCTGCCTGTCCCTCCAAGTCACTGCCTTCCAACCCCCCCAGCTCAGGGCCTGCGGGGGCGAGGATGTGGAGGGAAACAGAGCCCCAGATGCAACCTGAGCACCTCCCGAGCTCTGAGCTCTGCTGCTGCTGCTCAGTCACACAGAGCTCCTGCTTCCTCCTGAGCGTTTGCTGAGCACACGTTGAGTTTTACCACCCACATCCTGCCAGGCTCTGCAAAGCAGAAGTGAATAAATGCACATTAACGACTCTGGCACAGAAAATGACGGCACACGGAGAATGAGCTCGGTCTAGTTTCCACAATTCTCGACCAAAATTAATCTCTGAAGAGCAGAGGGAGAGGATGGAAAAGGATGTTGAAGCTCGTCTGTGTGAAGGATACGAGCCATTGCTGGCACCTGGCACCAGTCTAACGCGCCCTGACTGTGCCTACAAATCACCCTCATTAGCAATACAAATATGCATTAGATACAAACGTGGACCAAATCTGGTATTTCCCTAGAATACAGTAATTTCGCTTTTCATCTACAGATTTCAGTGAGATTTGCAAAGGTGTTCTGACAGCTGGATAGTGCCTGGCACATGTGGGAATGGCTGCAGCCAGCCCAGCATTACCCAGCAGCTCGCTGGCAAACCAGGACAGACAGTCCACACTTCTGAGATCTTATTAGTGCTTGAAGAGTTTGGGGTTTGGCTGTATACAATGTACTTTACAACATAAACCAAA
>NW_020884984.1:73884-76704 GCF_003945725.1 Corapipo altera | reverse complement strand
CTTTTCTCCGCGCTGAACCCAAAGCCTTCTTTTCTCCGCGCTGAACAATCCCACCTCTCAGCCTTTCCGCGTACGAGAGGTGCTCCAGCCCTCTAATCATCTTCGTTGCCCTTAGTTCTTGTTCGTAAGAAGTATCATTGTTTCTGTATCCTTACACCCTTCAGGTAATACTTACTTTCCTGTACTTTTTGTGTCCTAGGCAAAAAAAAATTCGTAGTCAGACCAAAGTGCAGCCAAAGGTGAGGAGGTGGCGAAGGGGAGCTTGGTGGGACGCGGGCCCTGCAGAGCAGTGGGCACCACCAGCAGCCCTGCTCTGAGCCTGCTGGAGCCTGCGGGGCGCGGAAAGGAGCTACACTTCATCAGCTGAGCTTGACCTTTCCCTCTGCATTGCTCAGGAGCGTGGTGGAACTGCATGGGAAGCAAGGACAATTAGGAAGAAGAAGAAAAAGGAGGGAAGTTTTAACCATCACTGACAAATCCATAATAGTTCGTTAAAAGCCTGGAATGGAATTTTGTGGATCACAGCTCTGTAATTTTTTTGCTCTGTCTTTTGAAATCATACTACAAAATGTATGTTTTACATTCTGGTGGTGATTGGGCTTTGTAGTGGATGGTACTGTACAGTACCTTAGTGTGCAGTACAGATATACTGTACAATTCAATTTGTTACAGATGTGTTTGCTGAACACTGACAGGAACTGCTGACTTATGCAGGTAGAAACCTCATTCAGTAGGATGGAATTTCTGTGAGCTTTATGATTTGCGTTTTTAGAAACTTTGAACACAGCTGAAACTATTCTCAAAAGACCATTATATTTTGTAAATCCAAAGTCAGGCTGGTAGGGCAATCTTAATTTGTCCTTGTTCATATGTCCTCTTTTCAACAGATGTTTAACGGTGTGAGCTTTTCAGCATTCCTGGTGAATTACACATTCTGGGAATTAATCAAAGCTATTTAGTGAATGAAGTTATTGTGTGGAGGATCTGCCTGTCCTTACCTGTGACAGAGGGATGGCACATATATACAGGAGGAGAATGGATTTCAGGAAGGGCATGAGCATCTCGGAGTAAAAATAATTAAATCCTGCCGAGATCAGCTGCTGTCCAGGGACACCACCCAGGCCTAATTCAGGTAGTACAGAAGTTAACCAGCTCTCATCTGTTCTAAGCAATTTAGGAATTTTATTTGCCTAAGAGCATTTTTTTCCACTATTTAATCAGCTAGTGTTTTTCAGCAACACTATTCCGTTTTCTGTCCCAGAGGACTGTGTGCTGCTGGACAGTTCACTTCTCCCTGCAGCTCCTGTGTGTATATTACTGATTTTCTGACTGCATATCTTGAAATTGTGTGGTCTGATTTAGAGAAGACCTGAACTTTGCAGCTGCAATTTAAGTCAGTGGGAGCTGAGCCCAGGAAGATGTATAGTGTTAGAAGCTCTGCCAAATCAAGCCCTTACATCTCCCCAAAATGCAGAGAGTTTGGTTTTTTTCTTCACTTTTTTGCTCAATCCATTTGTAGCCTTTCTCCATAGGCATGTTATGAAGATAAATTCAGTAAATCTGGGATTATTAGGGAGGTACATGATAAAATAGACCATGACACAATTAGTTCAATGTGTCTACACTTAGTATAATTACCACTGAGTACGTAAGAGGTAGATAGTACCTTCCATCCCGTGCTGTGAATGAGGGGAGAAAATGTCTTTATCCCAATACTAAGACCCACCCACCTCAGGGGAGCTGCAGGGGCACCAACAAGGAGGTGCTGCTTTTTAAAAAACCTCCTTTTCTCAAGGCTAAACACCCCCAGCACCTTATGGGACTCCTGCTCCAGATCCTTTCCTGGACATGCTCAATGTCTATCTTGTGAGTGGCCCAAAATGGAATCCAGAATTCGAGGAGTGGCTTCACTAAAGCCCAGTAGAGGGGGACAGGCACTGCCCTCATCTTGCTGGCCACATTATTTTTGATACAAGCTTTCTTGGCCACCTAGGCACACTGCTGGCCAGGTACACACACATGCTAACAGCTAAGCTAAACAGCAGTTCGTTTGTTATCAGTCACAGCATGGCTTGGGTTGGAAGGGACCTTAAAGCTCATCTCATTCCACCCCTACCATGGGCAGGGACACCTTCCACTAGCCCAGGTTGCTCCAAGCCCCGTCCAACCTGGTCTTGGACACTTCTAGGGATGGGGCAGCCATAGCTTCTCTGGGCAACCCGTGCCAGGGCCTCCCCACCCTCACAGGGAAGGATTTCTTCCTAATCCCTACTCTAAACGTGCCCTCTGTCAGTGTGAAGCCATTGCCCTTGTTTTGTCACTCCATGACCTTGTAAATAGTCTCCCTGTTGCTTGTAGGCTCCCCTCGGGGACTCGAAGGCCACAATTAGGTCACCCCAGAGCGTTCTGTTCTCCAGGCCGAACAATCACGATTCTCAGCCTGTCCTTGTATGAGAAGGGTTCCAGCCCTCTAGCCATCTTGGTGCTCCTTGGTTCTTGGTTATAAAAGTATCAATTTGCTATAGCCTTATACCCTTCAACTAATAGTTCTTTACATGTGCTCTTTGTGTCCTAGAGAAAAAGTAGTCAGACTGAAGCACAGCAAAAGGTGAAGAAGTTGAGATGAGGAACTTGGTGGTACATGCACTCTGCAAACCAACTGGACACAACAAACAGCCTTGGTCTGAGGGCACGTGTGGGGTACAGGGAGAAGCAGGTGGGTGTGTGAGGGTTACAGGCCCAGGTGTGTGTGTGAGACGGGAGAAGCAGGGGGGTGTGGGGTACAGGAGAAGCAGGTTTGTGTGGGACAGGAGAAGCAGG
>NW_020884984.1:56696-73874 GCF_003945725.1 Corapipo altera | reverse complement strand
GGAGAAGCAGGTGTGTGTGGGGTACAGGAGAAGCAGGTGTGTGTGGGCACACACGGTGTGAGGCACAGGCCGGGCACGGAGCCATGGCAGGAAGCTCCCCCACAGCAGGGACCTTCTGTCAGGGCCCAGCCTCCACACACTGCCCCTCTGCAGCGGTTTTAACCCCCACTGCACAAAAAAACAGCCTTTCCCCTCAGGGGTTATCCCATGTCCGCTCCCACACTGGAGTGCTATGAGCCGTGAGGGAGGGCCCAGCTCCCTCAGGGAGCCTTCAGGCCCCTCCATGGGCTGAGGAGCCACTGCAGGTGCCGGCAGGGGGGAGAAGCGGGAAAATTACTGTTGTTCTCAAAGACTTCTTAGACTTAAGTGATTTTCATAAGGACCAGCAAGTGCACTTAGGACATTAAAGCTTACTGATGGAAAATGACAGTGAAGTACAGCATTTAAACATCCAACACATCTTTCAGAGCAACAGTAAGAGCAAAATAAGGAATCATTGATGTGCAACTCAGTGTCTCCTGCCTTAACGTTTCTGTGGCACAGTAAAATGATGTTTTCTGCTCATTTAAGTTGAAAGTCATGCATTGCAGCACTGCCTTAGCATGAGAAGAGGGAAGGCTGGGAGGCAGATAGTGCAGCTCTGTGGTCAGTGGAGGTACCAACACCAGGGTTGGAGTTACATCAGGGACTGACTTGGCATCCTTGCTCCACTGCTCTGCTTTCCATGATGCAGGGATGAGATCCATATGGAGTCAGCACATCATTCCTCACGCTACAGAGTGGTGCAAATACCTCCAGTCAGTGAGGTGGTTGCCTGGTGTAGTGGAGAATTGGAATGGGATAGACACACTAGGAATATGAGACTTTTATGTGTACACCTGAGTAAGTCTGATAAAGAACACAAATGGAAATCTCTTGGTCACAAAGAATACGATTACAGAGCAATAGAGGGGGTGCTTTAATGAGCTGCTTAATTGTGAGAGGGAGAAAGACAAACAATAAATGGTTGTTCTCCAAGCAGCTGAGCCATTTGTGGATGGATTTCAAGAGATTTAAGAGGCAATCAAAATACAGGCAGTAAATAACAAAACACCAGGTGCTGATAATGTTTCTACTGAAATATGAAAATAAAAGGGGGGAAACTACTGAAAGATTTTACAAGGTCACTTGTTTGGTCTGCAGATCTAAAAAACAACTGCCAAGGAAGAAAGGAGACATACTTGGATGAAGTCTTTAAAATTAATCAATTTCTGCGGGAAATATATTTTTTATAAAGCAAGAAAAAAACCTATATCAGTATATGTCATGAGGTGACCTTTTGGCAGTTGAAATCCTTTTAAATCCTTGTTCAGAAAAAAGGAAGTATTTGAGTGGTGCAGGGATGATGGACCATCTGGCCAAGAAAACATTTAATTTTCAGGCATTTCATATTTTAAATGTTTATGAATAATCTCAAATCTTTTAAAACACTTCTCTACAAAAAACCTACAAAACCCAATAAAAAAGGAAAAAAACAAACCCAACACCCCACCACCACACCTGCTTCAAAAATCCAGCTCTGAGTAACTGCAACTCAGAAGGTGACACTTCAGCAATATAATAAGGCAATGAGGTGTGGAAGGTTATTTTAAAGCGTACTGGGTGAACCTGACTCAAACCAGCTCCAACCACAGCCCTTGTAGGTATCTCTGTACTCATGTATTAACAGTTTGGGGCCAGCTCTGTGAAGTTTCAGCAGCTGAGCACATTATGTACAATTTAATTGTAAGAACAGTTTCATTAAACTGGGGGAATGACGGCTCACACAGTAGAAAGATGAAAAGTATTGTCCACTGTCACACTCATGAACTTCTCAAGTAAAATAATATTTGACTTAAAGGCTAAAGAGTGACTGACAAGCAATAGTAACACATTTAATGAAAAGACTGTTCCTGTAGGGAGGAAGCTCTGGTTGGGAAGAGATGGGGAGTTGCTTACACAAGGGTGAGGAGGAGATGAAAGGGGCAGGTTAATAGACACAGAGGAAGGTGGGAATAGTAACTTTAGAGAAGAACAGTGGTGGACCTCTTTTTTGTCTGATGCTGTCTGTGTTTAAGCTGCAGAGTAGAACAGTATCTTGCAAAAATCGCTGGGAAAGATGGTCAGGTTCCTTCCTCCTTGCCAGGCTGCTGCTGCCTTTGTGTCTGTCTTACCCCCCACTGACTCCAGAGTAGATGCTTTAGGTGCATGTCCTGGCTGACTGGCTCTATGGCTTCATTGCTGGGCTTTTGCTCAGTTTGCTGTCTGCAGAGCCTTGCAAAGTATCTCCACCAAAGGAACTTCAGGCAAAGAAGGAGTTAAAAGTAGTCCAATAAATTAAGTGGTACCTAAAAAACAACAACAGAGGAACAACATTACAACTGGTGTCCCTTAGTACCAGCAAAAGGCTCATGGAATCCCAGAATGGTTTGGGCTGGAAGGGACCTCAAAGCTCATCTTGTTCCACCCCCAGCCTCAGGCAGGGATACCTTCCACCAGACCAGGTTGCTCCAACCCCCTCCAGCCTGGCACTGATCCTGCCACCCGAAGCACATGGGATAGGTTCCTGCCTCTGCATTGTCCTGCTCAGCTGCTCCTGCCTCCCACAGACCTGGAACTGTAAGAGGAGGCATCACCCTGCATTACTTTACAATGGGTATCATAGACTTACAGAGTACGTAAACCAGCAGTCCTTCTTCAATTGTCTTTATCATTTTCTCCTCTAGTAATGACATTCAATTTACCCTACTATCTGTATCTTCATACACCTATTGAAGGTTTTATGACAACATCCTCTCAGCCTTCCAGCTGTTCCCTACAGAGGTGATGATGGATGGACAGCAACTCTAAACCTGACCACTTTGGCTATGCTTGCCAGTATTTTCCTTCCAAGGTGTTTGGCCAAAGGAGAGCATAAATTCAGTAAATGTCCACAATTAAGACAGCCAATTAATGGCATCAAGGAAGGAAACTTTAAAATTCCATGGAGGTTTATTTCCTTCAGATTACTCAGACAAGAGCATTTGTATTTAGAAAACGGGTAAAATAAGGGCCAAATATAGTCTAGTCTGCCAGGGATGTCACTAGGAGTTTTTGAATGTGTCCCAGGTAAGACTGAGGCCCAAAGAGAGATGTAGCTCTTTAAATCCCAGTTCCTCTGCTATAAATCCATTCGATATGCAAGACTTTCCCAGATGGTATAAAACGCCAAGACCTCACTAAATTATTCAGGATGAGTCTGATAACACTGAGATTATGAAACAGTAACATCAGATAAAAATAAACGTTTCTCACTTCAGAGTTTATCTACCTTTCTAATGTAAATTTATGGTTATTAAAGGAGGTTATTTATAGCTGTCTTTTCAAGCTCCTACATAACAGTGCTGCTGCCTGTGCCTTTAGACACAGATAGAAATCACATTAATGAGCTACTCACCCAACAACTCAATGAATGCAGGAGTGAGGAGAATTCACAAGATGAGACAAGTAACAAAAAAAAATCCCAACCTTTGTTTCTGCTTTAAATACATCAGGGTAATTTAGGAGAACACAGTAGTTTTAAATCTTGAAAATAATGAATACAATTTATAAACAGGCATGTGAATATGTTTAATGACTTAGTTAATAGTGCCAACAAAAGTGAATTTGGTCATTTCAAGGTTACTTGGTTGCAAATTATGGTATGTAGAGCTCAGAAATCTTACGTGGGCAGTCAAGTACAATAATTCTGACTCTTTTTTAAACATTAACACTGTTCTGAGTGGGTTTGCTATTTTTTATGCTTTAAACACCAGCATGGAACAATGCATAAAATCCCATCATCTCTTCTACTTTTCCCGTTCTCTTTATGTAAAAGTCTTCTGATCTCACTTATCTCAGCACTGGCAGTGATCTAGAGGGTTCTCTACCTACACAGTAAGGCTCTCAGACTTGCTCTGTGGTTCTCCATCTATACTGGCACTACAAAGTGTACATTTCAATGGTAAAATTACATTTTTTTTCAGTCAAAATAAATTCAGGGTTTTTTCTAATATAGACATGAGTACAACGAGTTCAACCCCTCTTGCCAGCCTTGAAGAAACGTAACACAAATTGTGTTACACGTACGATGAGTCCTCCTTCAAAAGAGGCATCACTTCTTGCAGTAGAATGTGGGTGGAAAACCAGGAGGGGCTGCAACGTACCACATATTATAACAGTTCCTGTGCACATTGCACTGAAGTGACCTGATTTCTGGTTTGGTTCCTAAATTCCTTTCAGGGGTCACTTTTCCAGGTAGGCCACTTACCAATCAAGTTACCGTGGGAATGGAATATTCAGCACTCAAAAATAATATCATTTATGAAGCAAAAAAAGTTCTCTTTGATGGGAATTTGCAGCTGCAGATTTGTAACAGATAAAGAGGTTAGATACAATGTCACAGACAAATTCATTGCAGATAGGGAGGCAACCAGGTGGTAACCAGAACCAAATCCAGAACCAAAATGTGCTTTGACTAGAACCTACGGAAAACTGTAGTAAAAGAAGGCACATTTCCCAAAGATCTTTATGGCTTCCCATGGAAAGGCCAATGAGCTCAGTTATACAGGTTTAGTTTATTAAGTTATTAAACACATTATTACACCTGTATACTTTCTGTGAAGATTTGTGCTAAGAAAACTTATCTCTCAAAATGTTCAGGAATGAAGGAAGTTCATTTCAAGAGCATGTGAATATTCATTAGCATTTTTAGTACTCTTCTATCTCTGGTACAAAGTTCAAACTACAGGATTTGTACTTGGGAGACACTAATTAGAGTATTTTAAAACTGCTGTATAAATTACACACTTTTTTAGATGCTGAAGTATAATAGCTCCAAGACTAACTTTAGACTTTCTGTTGATGTTTGTAACACATCTAAGTTTTAATATATTGTTTTTATAACAGTGACAGAACACTAGGAAACTGCCCTTTTTTACGTGGCTTGGTGATGTTCCAAATATATTTTTTTGTTTACAGAAATGTCCATTACACATACTATACCAAAGTGTCAGAGAAAAGTGAGGGTTTTTCTGATATCTAGAAAAAACTAAATGACTTTGACAAGGCAGGATGTCCTGCCAACATGATTATAGCTGTAGTAGTCATCAGTTTGGTTCACTTTGCTCATCTTTTACTTCAGGCTTGATTAGCTATAAATTCTATAGCTTGTCCCCTCTGGATCAAATACCTAAACAAGCTTTGATGTTCCAAGGATTTTCTAGCCAAGTAATTTCGTAAGGGGCAAAATGCTTAAGGGTGCTGTTTGATAAGTCAGTGAGTCTGTGAATAGCAAGGGAAACAGGTACACAGAAGTGATATTTCCTCTGTTTTTTCATTGGTTTGGGGTTTTCTTCAAGTAGCCTGGTTTTTTTTCACAAGACCCATAAAATTCAGTAGAAATTGCAGGTGCTTGTACTTGCAGAATTTTGGATTTGGTTTTAATCACAACTTATCCTGATTTTCACTCTCAACACTGTTGTTCTCATGCAGAATTTAATTCATTAGTCTGTCAGTTTTCAATTCAGTAGGAGCTTAATATTAGTATGTCCCAAGGATCTGGGCTGTAGTTAGTACTTAATACAGTCATTAATTATCCAGAAAGGCAGAAATGAGGGGTGGAACAGAAAAATGAGGTCAGCAGGATTTACAGATGACAAAATTATTTAGTGTAACTCTTCCTAAGAGAAGGCTGTGATGAACTTCCTGGGAACAGAACGAGACAAATTGGCAGCATAATGGTTGATGAAATTCAGACATTGACAAATGCAGGGGAGAGCACAGGGAATGGAAAACCTGAACTGCTTGTACCCATGGCCCTGCTCTAACTTCTCACTAACTGCTGAGGGACAGAGAACACCCAGCTCAATTACAGCCTCTCCTCAAAACCTAAATGAAGTGGTGGAATACAAAAAAAATAGCCTAGAAAAGACCCACAATACAGTGGGAAAACATTTGTTCCTGTTCTACTTTAGACTTTGCAATAAGCCAGGGTCACTCCACCTCACAGCAGATACGGCAGGAGAGGGCCATGTCTCCAACAATTCCTACCTCCCCTGTCCAGTGTGTCCTGTTGCTGAGGCAGGAAGCTGGAAGCCCATTGTTAGAACACCTGCTGGGCTGTGTGGGAACCTGTGAAGGTCGTTTGCCTCCCTCTGCTTTTCATGCTCAAGCTCAGGGCCACTCAGGGATATTCTTGTGATTGTATTGTTGATTTATGCAGGGCAGAGCTGCTCCCTACAAGATGCCATCAGTCTGCTTTTATTCATTTCTGATCACCTTGAGCACATGCACATCCATCTCCCATTTTATTCCTCCTAACTAGCTGCCATCTTGGCAACACCACTTTTTATGTTATTTATAAATGTTTCCTCTTGGGATCCTGGAGACACATTTGTACTCTCCTTTCTCCCCTCATTTGCTTTTCTTATTGGTTTTGGTTCCTTTCGAGTGAGTTCTCCCTGTCTCAGATCAGTTCTCTGCATAGCAAGCACACTAATCAGGGGATAGAGAGACAGCAGGATCAACTGAGAGAGGTTCATTAGCATTATACATGCTGGTTAGAGCCAGGCTCAGTTACACTGGAAGCAACACTAATCCTACAAGACTAAATATTTTTGTTAGATGAACTCTGCTCCAGCATAAAATTGCCATTTTTCACTTTTTCTCCAGTGAAATTGCCAAACAGTCCTTTGTAGTTCTGATGGTAACTCAGAACCAAAACCACAGAAGGGTGTTTGTCAACAGGTTTTCATGCAATTTGTAATTTTTTTTCTCATTTTAGTCTATTTTAGTTTAGAAATCTAATTTTTTCTTACTTTTCTCATGTAAGAGGTTTGCAACAAGTGAAACACAAGAATAAAAATAATCTCCATATAGCCCAATATTGGATAATTTTACAATCACTGAGTTCTACTTAAAATTTGTAAATCCTGTAAGCACTTCTGACTGTAAGAGCCCCCAAAATGCCATTCTGATTTATGTAACAAGGTATCTGACATAATTCACAGAAAGAGGAAAAAAGCTGTAAAGCAACCCTGCAGCTGTAGTTTCTCTGTGTGAATTATTCTGCCCATACTTTTATGAAATAGCCTAAATTAATTACAAGGATGCCAATTTTAGCTCTGTGTTGATCAAATGCAATTACAGGGATTCCCAGGAGGACATTGTATGAAGGCCTAGGTTTTTGGAAATATTTAAGTTGACGAGAAATTAATTTTTCCCTTATTAGTTCTCATTTCACAAACAGACTCCTCTTTGTTCATAACTGGCTGCTGTAACAGCTTTGAGTCTTTAATTATTACTAATTATTGACTAAAGATTTGTTATATTTGAAAGTTGGAGCCTTTTGGCTCCAACTAATGAATAGGATGGGATGAAGGAAAAAGGTAGTGAATTATTCACTAACATTTGGCTTAATTACAATCAAATGACCCTTTCTGAATTGGAAAGCACTTGGTGAAAAGCAGAAGACAAATGAGATGTTTCAGTATAAATAATGAACAGCTCTATTTTTTAAATTTAACCCCCAAATTAAAAAATAAACCCAAGCCCACTCTACACTATCTGTTCTATAGCCTTGCAATAAGATGTTTTTGTGAGTTCAGAACACATTCTGTTTGACCTTCCTGGAGTTTTCTTTCGGGTCTAACCTTGCACCTGCTTAGCTTTAGAGACTGTAATTCTATCCCACTGAAAAAATGATGCTGAAAGCTCCATAAAGGTCTTTTTCTTCCATCTTATGCCCCATTTTCCTTGTACAATGAACAAAACAGAGGAATTATATTGCAGGACCATGTGTGTGTGCAAGAACTATATTTGCAAGAAACAACATTTGCTTCAGAATTCAAATGTTAAGCAATATCTCGTTCACTTAACTACACTCTTTTCTTAATCCTAGAGGACATAATTTAATTAAAAACAATTCAGTAAGGCATAAGGTACTCCTTCAGTGCAAAAAGCTATCTGTAAGGATCTAAATATTTTATTAACTTTCCAAATTCTCTTAAAAGTGCATCTTTGTGACTCCAGCTGCTCTGCCCCTCAGCACATTTCTGCATGTCCTTATCCTTGAACACCCTCCAAATGGGCAGAGTTAAATTGCACCTTTTGCTGTGAATTGATGCAGGTTTGTGAGTTGAGTGTCCATGAAGAGGATGATGGCCTGCAGTTCACAACAGCTTGCATCTTGGAGCAGTAAATTGCTGGCATTTTGGAAATACTGTCCTGAGTCCTGCTCTAGACTCCTCATTCCTTTCCACTGGCACTCGGTTGCTGTGGGTAGAGACCGAAGTTAAAGAAATTAGAAGGCCCAGCAAGGTATCTTTTGAACAGATAAATCTACTTTTCTTTCAGAGGGAACTGGAATGAATTGACAGGCAGAAAATAGATATTTTTAATGTTTTCTCTACTCAAATGAAAAGTTGTTTTGTTGTTGTTTTTTTTTTTAAAGTCTGTCTTTTAACACGCCAGAGACAATAGGAGACAACACATAATTTCCAAACCTACATCAATAATGAGTGATTAATGGTAACTAGGTTTTACCTATGGTGTTACAAATGGGCATTACATACTTGGCTTAGTAATGCAGCTGAAATAGATACACTTTGCAAACTGCTGAAATTAAGCTTTCTGTAAAGCATGAGGCCTTACTTTTTGATTAATAAATCAAGAGCTTGTATATCTGATACTGAAAAGCAAGGAGGTTCCCAAAGTTTTGTGTTTACATGGAACTGTCCTTCTTCTCTTTTCCTCCTTCCCTTTCGCCCAGCCATGGCTCGTGTCCTGGTTTATGGAAAGGCCAGAAAAATGCAATTGTCTAATAATTAACCAAGAGGGTAAACTACTCAGTGTTCCAAGGCAGACACCAGGAAGGGGGAACAGTCTCTGGAGAGGTCAAATTAGTGTGTATGGTGCCAGGGATAAACAGTGCCTATCCTTGACTGCATCACTGGCAGGCACAGCTCTGGCCAGGCACTCCAGGAAAGGGAAGATGAAGCACAGGGAAACCCAAAGCACATTGCAGAGCCAGGAGCAGCATCAATCCGTGTAAATGTGACCTGCAGCTTCTTTCAAACCAGCCAGGGTAACTCAATCCTCATTTCTGGAGAGAGGTATTTACCAGGCATTTGTTTCTAAGCATCTGTAACTTCAGGTATCTGTTGGCTTACCCCGAGTCCTAAACATGCTGGGAGGCTTTGAGGAGCTCTCAGTAGGAACTGGCATCACACCAAATGAGAGGAGCATTTCCAGTGGGGTAAAAGCAATCTGTGATGACTGATGATGTGCCTCTGGCCTTCAGTGAAACACATTTGAAGCTGTGAAGAAGGTGCCTCCCCAAAGGTTTGGCTGTCCTGGCAGTTTAAACAAATGAAGCATACTGAGAGTGATCAGATCAGATTCTGGGAAGTTGGCTTCCAATTTGGGTTAATCTGGCACTATGGAGAGGGAAATAGTGGATTTTATCTCCTTATAAATCCATTCAGAAAAAAAAAAAAAACAAAAACCAAAACCAACCATTATTTGCTTTCTTTTTCACAAATGCCACTGTTCAGTCTTGCAAATATTCAAATAAACCAATAATAGTTTGCCAGAAGACAGGCTGCTACAAAACATACAGACAAGTTCAGATAAAAATATGCTAAAAATGATAAAAATTAAAAAAAAGAACACTGAAAAATAAGTAAATACCAGAGTAAGATTACTTGGGCAAACTTAATACATCTCTTCTTTCACGTGTAAGATTTTGTAGCCTTTAATTCCCTGTTCAAACAGTGCTGGTATGTGGACAGGGAGACCTGTCAGAAGAGCCCCTGCTCTGCTCAAGGGCACAGAAAGGATGATACTTGATTATTTTGTTTTCTCCTCAGTCCACGCTCAAGACTGTGCCCTGAAACATTATCTACTGCATGTGATCGAGACCATGCTCTGTTGAAGAATAATTTCTTTTTCTGTCACATCCCCCCATCCAAGAGGCCCCACTGGCGAGCACATTTCTACAAGCCACAAAGGTTGTATTAGTCATAGTTCTAGCAGTAGGGATATTAATAATACTAAACACACCAGTGGACGGTGGAGCCTTAGATGCACAGTTCACAACAGCTCATTCAAGGTGCCCTTGTTTGGGGCATACTCAAGGATTTCTGACCAGGATACATTTAAATTTGACTTTCATTAATCTTATGTATGAGCAACACTGTATTGCCAACCACAGAGTACAACCTCAGGCACCCCCTAAAGAGCACATTGTTAGTGAGCATTTGATGAAAAGCTTTGGTCCTAATTATGCTCAGTTTGAGAGACCAGGTTGATACTTCTCCAAATGGGGAGAGAACAGAAAGAGTAAACAGGATTGCATATTTTGGTTCACCATATTCAGCCAAAGCAGTTTTTACATAGTGAGTGACCCCATGGTGGACTGACCTATGGTGTGCCCCAAAATGGTGGAGTGACCCCATGGCCTGCCCCAGAATGGTGAACCTACCACACGTGCGGCAGAGTGGCCGCACAGCAACCCCGGTATCACAGACTGACCCTGGTGTGCTGTGAGCCCCAGGATGGTGCCCTTTGGCCATGTGAGCCCTGCCCTCTGAGGTGAGAGAGACAAAAGGCACAGGTTGTGGGTCGAGATAACAATTTACAGGAAGCAGCAATGAGATCAGAAAATGAACAGTAACAGCAACAATCCTAATAACAACAGTGTCCAAAAGAGGTCGTGCCCAGCGATGGGGCGCGAGCGCAGCCAGCACCAAGAGACAGAACCAAGGAACAACCACATGGCGAAGCACAGAGTGGCACCAACTGATTGTGCTGCCCCAAAATGTCACAGTGACTGCAAAGTGAGCCACAAAACAGTGAACCCATTGTTTGTCCTACCCCGAAATGGCAGAGTGACCCCATGGCCTGCCCCAGAATGGCAGACTGAGCCATGACGTGCTGTGAGCCCCAGATGGTGCCACACGACTGCGTGGGCCCCATAAGGAACACTACATCACAGCTGCCCCTCGGGGAGGCCCCAGTGGAGTGGAGCAGAGACAAGGACAGTGACACAAGTGTCCAGTGGCTGCTCCGCTGAGCCTCAGTCAGCCTCTGCTCCACACTGAAATGGCAGTGGCCAACCCCATGGCTGGCCCCAAAATGGTGGAGTGACACCATGGCCTGCCCCAAAAAGTTGGACTGACTCCACTTGGCTTCAATCAATCAGCTGTGTCATAAATACAACCAGTGCACACATCAGACAATTACACCTTTCAACAGAGATTTCATCTCCCACCACCACATCTCTTACCTTCCGAATCCAAAGCCAGAATTTTGAGCTGCAGGGGGGAATCCTCAAGGTAGAGCTCTCTCGTTGTGGACACAATTTGGATGCCATGAATTAGATCAACTATGGCATCACAGCGAAGCACTTGCCCAGTCCCTGCAAGAGACACCAGAGAGCCCCTGAGATCCCAGCGCTGCACATGCTCCCCGAGGGCACCACCAACACAAAAGGCACCTCCCATTCCGGCAGTGACACCAACCCCCACACTGAAGGAACTGAAACTGTGTCATGGCCTTGGGGACAAAATGGTGCTCAAGTGCAGTGGTGGCTAAGAAAGCAAGAACAGCAGTTCCCTTAAATCTTCAGAAGCTCTGATTTCCATCTCCACCACCACTTACAGGTGGTGTCTCTCAGGACACAGGCAGGGTTTGTACAGTGCCACGCTCAGACCTGGTTCGTGGCCCAGAGAGCTTAATGGCTTTTACCCACAGACCATAAACCCCCATAAACTCCTTCACTGCGTGACTGCAAGGCACTTAATTGACTGTCTGGTTCTGTCTGTCTCTAGAAAATCTAACCAGGTACATTTTTGACAGACATTGTCATACAGCACATGCTTTTCTCTCTCTTTCTTCTCCAAACTTCTTCTTCTTGCAGTATATTGTAAGCCAGACTAAAAAATTCCTGTGCATGCCTTGTTGTGTCTGGATAAGTTAAAGTTTGTGACATGCCTTACTTTGGATGTTGGTTTAAAATTTGTCAAGTACTTGATTCTACCATAAGTTTATGGAGCAGATTATCCTGTGTGAAATCACACAGCAGCTACAGGATGGACAAGGGATCAGACCCAGCCAACATGGGTTTAGGAAGGGCAGATCCTGTCTGACCAACCTGATCTCCTTCTACGATCAGGTGACCCACCTGGTGGATGAGGGGAAGGCTGTGGATGTGTCTGCCTGGACTTCAGCAAAGCCTTTGACACTGTCTCCCATAATATACTCCTGGAAAAACTGGCAGCCCATGGCTTGGACAGGGGCACTCTGTGCTGGGTTAGGAACTGGCAGGAGGGTGGGCCCAGAGAGTGCTGGTGAATGGGGCTGCATCCAGCTGGGATCTGGTCACCAGTGGTGTCCCCAGGGATCAGTGTTGGGCCCAGTCCTGTTTAACATCTTTATCGATGATTTAGATGAGGGGATTGAGTCCATCATCAGCAAATTCTCAGACGACACCAAGTTGGGAGGGAGTGTCGACCTGCTGGAAGGCAGGAGGGCTCTGCAGAGGGACCTGGACAGGCTGGAGAGTTGGGCTGGTTCCAATGGGATGAGGTTCAACAAGGCCAAGTGCCGGGTCCTGCACTTTGGCCACAACAACCCCCTGCAGCACTACAGGCTGGGGACAGAGTGGCTGGAGAGCAGCCAGGCAGGAAGGGACCTGGGAGTGGGGATGGACAGGAGGCTGAACATGAGCCAGAGTGTGCCCAGGTGGCCAAGAAGGCCAAGGGCATCCTGGCCTGGATCAGGAACAATGTGGCCAGCAGGAGCAGGGAAGTGATCCTTCCCCTGTACTCAGCACTGGTGAGGCCACACCTTGAGTATTGTGTCCAGTTCTGGGCCCCTCAGTTCAGGAAGGATATTGAGGGGCTGGAGCGGGTCCAGAGAAGAGCAACGAGGCTGGTGAAGGGACTGGAGCACAAGTCCTATGAGGAAAGGCTGAGGGAGCTGGGGTTGTTCAGTCTGGAGAAGAGAAGGCTTAGAGGCGACCTCATCACTCTCTTCAACTACCTGAAGGGAGGTTATAGCCAGGTGGGGGTTGGTCTCTTCTCCCAGGCAACCAACAATAGGACAAGGGGACATGGGCTCAAGCTCTGCCAGGGGAGGTTTAGGTTAGATGTTAGGAAGAAATTCCTTACAGAGAGGGTTATCAGGCATTGGAATGGCCTACCCAGAGAGGTGGTGGATTCACCATCCCTGGAGGTTTTTAAAAAGAAATTGGATGTGGCCCTTAGTGCCATGATATAGTAATTGGAGTTGGATCAGGGGTTGGACTTGATGATCTTGGAGGTCTTTTCCAACCCAATCTATTCTATGATTCTAAGTTTCTAAAGTTTCCCTTTGTAAAAGTTTGTTACCGAACATCCTGAGAATTTTGCTGTTTGTCTCATGCAGCGCCCAGAGTGAATCAAAGAACCTTGCCCAAAACTCACTGAGCTGGCCGGGGTATTACAGTATGGATTTTACACATGGAATTGGTGAGGAAAACAAGAGGGGTCATCTTTATCTGAAATTTATGAATGTGAGACTTTCTAAAAAGTAAGTATTTCTTGATTGCATCATGGTGCACCGAGTGTATCTTTGCTCCCATATCCCCTCTACTTTTTTTTATATGCATATATTTATCTATCTCATGTTTTTTCACCAGTAAGAATTTTTATTGCAATACATCTAAGAAGTGTTATCTTGTTCTCAGGAAAACAAATATGGATGACATGTGGGAGTGTAATGCAGCAATATGTGTCACAACTGGATTTTGGGTGGATTCTGATGGCTCCTCTGGCCACGCACCAGAACACCCCAGAGCTGTGCTGTAGCTACCCAGAGCCAATGCAGGCTCATCTCTGGCACTTTATTTTCTTGCTGGTTGGGTTTATCTTCACTTCACAGATTCCTGGCTTCCTGCAGAGTTTCCTGGGCACAAAGCAGAGCAAGCACTGGGGCAGAATCCTGTCTCTTCCCTCTTGTTTCTGTGAGCAGTACATCAAATTCCAGATCAATATTAAGTCAATTTTTTTAGAATGTTGCTTAAAGTGACTGAAAAATTGATTTAAAAATACCATTGGGACATTCCTTAGGGAATTTGATCACCAGGACTTGGAGGAGTGTTCCTCACCCTTTCAAAACAAACACTGAATGCCCCTCACATCCCCCATGTGTGCTGCTTCTCTTTTGAAATGTGTGTAACACTTCAGTTCTTCCCTTCCAAAACCACAGTCTGGCTCAATGCAGTGGTGTAGGATGATTATTTTGGAAGCTGTCTGGCCTTATTCAACTCCACTTTACCATGGTGTCTCCTTGTCATCATTATGTCATTGCTATTCAGCAATGGAAACACTGGTTTAGGGATGTCAGGCATAGGGCACTGGATTGTACCAGCTGCCTGTTTGCCAAAACAAGTGACTCAAAACACTGATATGAATAAATAATGCCTCTATAGTCTGAGTGTCAGTTATCTGATAATTCACCTCTAAATTGTGTGGTATAATTGTGTCTCAAATACCATGGTATTTGAGAACAAATAAAATGTCCCTTCTAGTTATCACAAGACCGCCATCTAATCATGTGAACCCCTCACGGTGCTGGTGAGGAATTTCAGCTGAAGGCCTTTGACTCTGAAGGAGTTTCTGAATAGTTCTGAGCCTACCCAACCTCCTAACCTCGGAATAAAGCCAGTTTCTTTAGGAATGGTTCATATTGTTGTGGTTCCCTTGCTTTTCTCGGCTGTGCTCAGGTGAACATTGAGATTGAAATTCCTCCAGGATATCTCTGGGGGCATTGTTGCATTGCAATTTATGAATCTAAAACTAGCACAGAAATCAGAATATACTGAAAAGCAATAATGGATTTGGAAATGTTTCAAGTATGTTTAGTGCCATAATGATTTTTCCCACAAGCCACACCTCACTTGCTGAACCCCGGGCTTCTCTCAGGATAGCAGAGGTGTTCAAGTCACTGCAAATGCTGATTGTGCTGCTGATAGTAGAAAATCCAAGCTCCTGGTTCTAAGTGTTCAAGGCCAGGCTGGATGAGGCCCTGAGCAACCTGATCTAGTGAGTGGCATCCCTGCCCATGGCAGAGGGTTGGAATGAGATGACCTTTAAGGTCCCTTCCAACCCAAATCATTCTGGGATTCTGGGATATCTTTAGAACGTAAAACTGCATTTCCTTCCCCAGCCCCAATTTGATTAAATTCCAATACCAACGTAGCAATTGTTACCTTGGTAATGGGAAAGGTGCAGGAGGCCATCTGAAACAAAAAATGTCCCAAAATCTGAGATTTAACCTTTTCCTGCTAGTCTAAGTAGTATAATAGTATCCTTTTAGCCATATTGCCAGTGTTTACTACACTTGTCCCTCCAGCTGAGTAGCAGGCCTGATTGTGTTTCTGTTGAATGTACTTGGAAAAGGTGGGGCAGAAAGTTGGGTTGTACTTCACCTCTTTCTTTCATATTATAAACAGACTAATTATCACTCAGATTATCAAAGCACTTAAAAATCAGAACGGGGCAAATATCAATTAAACGTGCTCAGCTGAACATGCTAATTATGAGATGAAAGTTTTTGTGTATCTGGTTGTTCTTAGGACTGCAAACTGTACATGTTATGCACAACCCTGGTTATTTTGATAGATAACAGAATACTAGACTTCAGGGTGTGTCTGCAATTGGCAATGAAATTAAAAAAATTATATACCATACACACAGTTATAAACATGCTCTGGAAGAATGGTTACAAATTAATTTGTAGACTAATCTGGAGTACCAGAGAATGTGTTAATTAACTTAATTGTGTTTCCCTTCTGTGCTCATGTTCACCCAGTGAGCAGCAGGCTGCACCTCCGAAGGGACCTGCAAATGAATCACTTGCTTGGAAAGGTTTTTGTTCAGAAGGCACCTTGCTGTAATAAACACAGTTTTCTCCAGTTTGATGCTGACTTGCAGATGTTTACAGGGTATGAGAGTAAATCAAGTCTTTGGGCTTCCACCACTGGCTCAAGGCACTGAGTCCCTCCAGGGAATTTGAAATGGATATTTAAAGGCTATTTTGGATAAACCCTCACCGGGATTTGTATCATCTGAATTCTGTGGCAATAGCCAGCATCTCTCACCTTGAAAATCACGTGACACTGAAGGCACAGAGTGGTGCTTAGTGGATCATGCCATGTTTTCAAAACTGAGGGTTTCAATCACGTGTAATTCAGAGAGGGAGAAGCACTTAGGCTAATAAGAGTGAAGATAAGACTGTGAGGAAAAGAATCTTATCTTTAAGGAATATTCAGGCCTTACATTTCCAGCAGCTCAGAGCAACAGCAAGGGAAGGAAGCCGTATCAGTTTCTGAGCTATAAAAAGCACAGACCTTTTTCTGCTCCGCTGGATTACAGGAATCAATAATTTCACATTTTCAACACACCACCGAAGTAAATGCCTGATCTCAGTCATGTCACCTCATGGCAGATCAAAGC
Source organism: Corapipo altera (assembly GCF_003945725.1). Taxonomy (NCBI): domain Eukaryota; kingdom Metazoa; phylum Chordata; class Aves; order Passeriformes; family Pipridae; genus Corapipo; species Corapipo altera. Next base: position 57,339 of record NW_020884984.1, on the reverse strand, counting down.
CCTCAGGATCAAAGAGATTAAAGTAGCACAGGTTCTCAATATATTATTTTCTGTTTGAAAAGCATCAATAGAAATTCATGTAATGAGTTACTATTAAATTTTTTTACAGGAAAAGTCAGTCCCAATGTAAATAAAAAAATCCCTTTTCTATATGATCCTTTACAAGTATTTCATTCCAGATTTTATCCACAGATTTCTTGATGTTACCTGTTTCACAAGCCTCAACTCAAAGAGGTTTGAAAGCAAAGCTTTTGTGATGTGGCTCTTATGTCAGTCCCGAAGGATTGCCCTTTGAGGAAGGATATTTGGCATCTCACAGCTGAAGCAGAATGAGCTGATTCACACAGTGCTTTTTCCATCTGCAGAGGACAGGCTGTCGTGACAAGAGAGGGGTGAGATCTGGAGGTAGCTCGGCTTCCTCCGTGCAGGGGAGGGGAGGAGAGCTGCACATGTCAGGCCTGATCAGATCTACCGGGGTTATCCCAAACTCCTGCATTATTCCAGCTCCAGGCAGTAACTGCAAAGTTTCCAGGAGGTTAAAATAATACTCTGTGTTGCATCAACTCGTAATTTGGCCTCACACTGCTTCATTTGTGAGGGAGGTGACCCAGAGGTTACGTCAGGCATCTATAGGCTCAATTTT